>NC_142734.1:26927695-27045195 GCF_051943395.1 Hippocampus bargibanti
TTCTTTATGTATTTTTGGCAGGCCATAGATACATGGCGTGGCCTCTCCCGGGTATAATCTAAAATACATCTGTTTGTCTATATGTTTTCCTTTCTCTAGCTTTTGGAGACAGTCAATCATTTCTTTCTTGTATCTATTGGAAGGGTCCCTTTTTAGTTGCTCATACGTGTTAGAATCACTGATTAACCTATTTATTTTGTCTTCATAATCCAATGTGTTGAGCAGCACTGTGCATCTGCCCTTGTCTGCTGGCAAAATAGTAATATTTTTGTCTTTTTGTAGAATAGTTAACGCCTTTCTCTCTTCTAATGTTACTATAACTACAATAGATTATATCACAGCTACTGAATCGGCTATTAAAAATAACAAACTTTCGTATGCAGAGGCAGATGATCTACGCATTAAAATATCAGCTCTTCTCAGTAGAATACATAAACAAACAATAATTAAATAAAATAAAACATTTAAATAGATAGGAAACAGTGGGGGGTGGGGAGGTTGGGGCACCAACACGATTTAAAAGGCCATCAGCAAAGAACTGTTATCAATTAAACGGTACCTTGATCGAGGAATGCACCAAATTTAAATTGTTTGGAGGACCAAGATGACTATTTTAAAGTAGCGACACGGTGGACTATTGGCTGGAACTTCTGCCTTGTATTTGAAGGGTTTGAAACCTTGTTTTTTTTTCTTTTTGTTCCCATTCTGCTGGCTAGCAAGCGGCTTGGTTCATAAATCCGTACTCTCACATAGACTTGAGACTGGTCCACTTTTTGAATGAATGATTTTGAATGATTCCAAATAGAATTGATCTCAATGGCAGAATTCGCATTTGCATTTGTCAAAAGTTGAACACACACTTGGAACTTGGAACCTCTCAAATGACTCACCAAGGGGAACTCGTGGGACACCCTCCCGTCGGGGGGCAGCTTGGCGCCAAATCCCAAAGCGGGGAACATCTTATCGCTGTCATAGTCTTGGATGATTTCACCCACCGCCTTCAAGGCCATGGCGTAGGCATTCATCTGGTACGGGTTCATGTAGTGGAGCGACGTGGACTGAGACGGATTGCCTGTCAACGCCGCACAAGAGTCATCCAAGCCAGACCTCAATTGCAAAAAAGCGTGGATCCCAAGCGGCCACGATGGGATGAGCATCGAGATGAGCAAGCCTTTACACTTTACCAGTACACTTTACCAATTTGACAGCTGCTCTTTACTAAATATTTCTCTGAATAGTTCTCCATCAGTAGGCATGCAATCCCGTGGATAGTATCAAAACAAAATACAGAGTAGTTGCATTAAGTTCATCCTGTCTACTTGATATCTAATTTAAAACAGATTCGTATCTTACAGACAGTGTATTGTCGGTGTTCAAATACCTGACATGTTTCGAAACATGACAATACACTGTCTGTAAGATAAGAATCTGTTTAAAATAAAATACAGAGTAGTTTATGTCCAGAGTTGTTTGAGACATTTCATGTACAAAAAAATCATACTTTCCAGGATGTTGGACAATAAGTCTCAGTGAAAAAAAAAACATTCTTATTGAAAGTTTGCATTTTGGGCATCGGAGGAAGGCCACACTTACCGTTGGATGCGGTGAAATCAATGGCCACTGTAAAGTGAATCTGCGTCCTAAAACACATGAGCAGAAACAACTCAGAAACAAAAGTAATCTAACTTTTTTAGTTTTAATTAATTTTTTGGGATCTATCCATCAAAGAACAAAAAACACCCTAAGTGCTTCCAGTTCGGAAACTTTCATCTATTTATCTTAACCATACATTTTTTTAATATTTACTGTGTATAAAAAATAATATATACAATTATCTTTTAACACATTATTTTTATGTAAGTAAGTAAGTAAGTAAGTAAGTAAGTATATATGTATATGATATAAAGCTGCATGCTAAGAGCGAAACAGACATAGACTCCTTGATCCACACAACCAGGATCTACAGCAGTGACATCAGGATCTCATTCGGGCTGGAGAAATGTAGTCCGTACCTCCGTATACCACAAGCCAATGGCAACCTCAAACTGGCAACAAGGAAAGTGGCTATGGCCAAGTACCTCCAGTGAGTGATGCAAGTCCTCAGAAGCCAGCTCAAGGGAAAGAACAAAACCTGGGAAATAAACAACTATGCCCTGCTGCCAGTGGTCAGATAACCAGCAGGAATAATAAGGTGGCCATAGGAAGAGATTCAGACCACGGATGTTAAGACCTGAAGCCTCCTAATCGTGCATGGAGGGTTCCATCCCAAATCCAGCACCCAGAGACTGGACACCAGCTGTAAGGATGGAGGCCTGGGACTCGTGAGTATGACAGCCACTGTCCAGGATGAAACATCCAAGCTCCATGAATACAATCAAGAGAAGGCTCCAACGGATGATATACTCAGAGAATGTCTCAGACAATGGGGAACAGACAATGAGGTGATGGAAGAGGGACCATCATGGGAGGAAAAGCCCTTACACAGGATGTACCACCGAACCGTAACTGAAGTGGTTGATCTGAACAAGTACTATCAGTGGCTAGAGAGGTCTGGCCTCAAGGACAGAACAGAGGCACTCATCCTGGCTGCTCAAGAGCAGGCCCTGAACACCAGAGCCATTCCAACACATAACTGCAGGGTGTAAGATGCTGGTAGAGAAAGCCTACATGGAGCGTCATAACCAGGTGGCTGGCATAGTCTACCGAAACATCTGTGCGGAATATGGACTGGAAACCCCAAGGTCAAAATGGGAAAAACCTCCAAAGGTGGCAGACAATGACAGAGGAAAGATCCTATGGGACTACCAGATATAAACTGACAAGATGTTAATGACAAACCAACCAGATATCGTGGTCATAGATAAAGGGCAAAGGAAAGCCGTTTTAGGGGTACCAAGTGATGGAAAGATCAGAAAGAAGGAACACGAGAAACTTGAGAAATACCAAGGGCTCAGAGAGGAGCTGGAGAGAGCCTGGAAGATAAAGGTGACAGTCGTGCCAGTAGTGGTCGGAGCACTCGGGGCAGTGACCCCCAAACTAGACGAGTGGTTGCAACAGATCCTGGGAACAACATCGGGTACCTCGGACCAGAAAAGCGCAGTGATGGGAAGAGCATGGATACTGCGCAAAACATTCAAGCTTCCTGGCCTCTGGTAGAGGACCCGAGCTAAAATGGGGGACGGACACCACCCCAGGGGTGAGACGAGGATTTATATATAAAAAATATATAGTAGGCTATTGTATGAATAGCCTGCTTAGGCAAAACAGGTTAGGCAACTTTCGCAATGCTGATGAGGGTCGTTATGCTGATGAGGTGATACCGGGGGGAGTGGGGGTAATAGGCCAGTCGTTAGTCAGGAATGTAGGAACAATCAGTGGGGCCACAGGGAGGGGTCCTCTGCCCCCCAAACCTGAGAGTAGGGACCTATCATAGCTGTGTCCGGCGCCACCATGTCTGGACATTAGGGATATATAAATGGGGCCGATACGACCAGTCAGACTTTAGTTCGCTGACGAAGCCTCTTGGATAGGAGACGAAACGTCCGAAACCTTCACTTTTGTACAGATGACGGCTGAAGAAACCTTCTCATCGATGGACCACTCCTGTACGACTGAGAGCTTACACAGACATAGTGGTTTTTGTGTTTTTTGTGTCTCCTCTCTAATTTTGTCTTAACACCTCAAACAGAAACCAGATGAAATTAACTGTAATTGGTTGAGCGTGTTTGAAAAGGTTCAATTTTTCTGTGGACAACCCCCCAAAAATTTTTGGGACAGCCCTGATCTGTACTTTCAGTTCAAGTGTGCAGCTTTAGGTACTTTGGGCCCATTTTCAGCAGAGCTTCTCATCCGAGCGTCTGCCACAAGTGCCCAGCGAACCCCAAGGGAGAAGATGTCAGAGAGGCATGAACCATTTCGCCCCCACACCCTTCTATTTTATTAGTGCTGGAGCATCACTGTTCTCTTAAAAGCTGCTTTCCACCCGTTTCTATCTGCTCCTCCGAGTTTCCTCCTGAGCAAGATCCCCTTTGTGACATTTCTAGGCCAACATTAATATTGAACATCTGCCTGGAATGTTTTTGGGCCAATTAGACTTCAGGTGCCGCTTCCCCGATGATCCGGGGCCATCTTGGGAGGGTTGCGAATGAATAGTTCAGTTGAAAGGAGAGTCGTGGAGCGTTAGGGATGGATTTCATATCCAGAGTAGAAAAGTGCGTTTTTTTTCGGCAGACCAAGAAAAAATCAAATTTTTGAATTTTAAATATTGGTTAAGATTTTGGCAAGCACCATGGAAGGTGCCATGTTTGATTTGGTTTCGTGGGGCGCATAAAATGATGTGTCGGGCCAGATTTGGCCTTTGAAATCGACTAAAGTAAAAAGGATGACCGACCACATACACACGCACTCACACACACACACACACACACACACACACACACACACACACACACACACACACACACACACACACACACACACACACACACACACGCGCACATACACACACACACACACACACACACACACACACACACACACACACACACACACACACACACACACACACACACACACACACACACACACACACATTTTGCGTGGGCTATTGCTCCTGGCCTTCCCAATTTCCCTTCTGAGGTGCGTCGAGGATTAGCTGAGATGCTGAGCCCACAAATGATTCCACGATGGGAAAATCAATGCGGAACAATGTTTGACTGATGCTGCAGGATTGTTGGGCTTTTGCCTCCTCTTGCAAACAACTAATAGCCAGGCTGGGAAGTGGGGTGTTAGGGTGGGGGCTATTTTTATCCCTGCCTCCCAAGCCGGTCTTCGATAAAAGTGGCGGGGAATCTTCTCTTGATCGATGTTGTGCTTCACAGAAGAAAAATCAAGGTGCCATCGCCATTGCCTGCCATGGATCAAATCGATCTTAAAAATAACAGCGCATGCCCCCCGCCAAGTGTTGTATTCAGATTTTTTTAGAAAATGACATTTTGTATATAGATAGAGGGTGGCGCAGAAGTACATCCATCCATCCATCCATCAATCCACCCATGCATCCATATAGCCAGCTACCAATACAGTAAAGTCTCGTTATATCGATATCGGTTATATCGATAGTACTGCTTATTATGATACTATTTTCATTTCATTTATGATATACTTAGTTCCGGTTATTACGATAATCCGGTTACTACGATGCCCTTTTCATCTCCCGCCAGCCAATTTGGTCTGCTTATATCGATACAAAAGCAGCTTCAAGCTGAATCGATATTTGCTTCAGGATTTCAATACAGTACCACCATGAGCAAAATCTGTATCTGGAATACCGTTGGTCTCGTGACCAGCTTTCGTGTAGCAGAGCTCACATCTTTCATTACTGCTGCAATAGCATCTGAAACATACTGTAGTCTTCTTATATACAGTTGTTCAACACCAATTTCAACCATGGGGAAACCTAAGAATTGTGATATCGGAACGAAGTACAAGACAATAGTGGGTGTGGAGGAGAATCCAACAAGAGCAAATCCTCCATTGCGAAAGAGTTCGACGTGCCGCAGAATACTTTATCAACGTAAGTAATGTAAACGTTGCAGTTTTTGTTTTCCATACATGTATTTAATTGTGTTGTCTTCAGATATCTTTTTATCGCTTGCAATAATCACTGTTTTTCATATGTACATGCCCGGCGTTCGTGGTTTCTCCCGTGTGTATAGAACAACGTGAGGAATTTGCATTGGTTGAATTTTAGAAAGGAAATAGTCATTAAAAAAAGTGTAGACGTTTTTATTTAATGCATAAGTTTATTTTTCACTTCAATAGCAGGGTTAGAATTTCTCAGAACCCCCCCCCCCCCCCCCCACCCAGCAGGCCAACGAGTAGTGTGACAGTGGTTGGCCAACGAGTAGTGTGACAGTAGTTGCTAAATGTCAGAGATATGACAGTCAGACACTGTGGACAGAGACTCGGAACCAGAAAGATTGTCCCTACTGCCAGCAGGAAACTTAGTAATCTATGACATACGTCTGAATTCTGCGTCACTGTGCCAAGCTATTTATTGAGAGTACATGCAAATTAAAGTGATACATTAATAAAACATAGTTTTCTTGATTAGAATACCACACCTCTGGACGTTCTGAGCATCAACAGCTGTAAACAATAAAACATTGTCTTTTAATTGGTTGTCTTCCATGAACTGATAATATTGTAACCTGGCTAAAGAGCTCCTTCCTGTGAGGGAGTTCCAAGGCCAGATCTTCTAGATGAAGGTAACAGTTGAACTGGGCTGTGTCTGTTTCACTCAGATTTACTGTGGCCATCTGCGCCTTGACTGTGGGCGTATTGTTTGGTTGGCCAGCTAAGCACTGGACTTTTGAACATGCTAACTTCTTATTTTCCATCACGAGACTATTAGCTATTTAGTGCGGGGGACCTTGGAGGGTGGGGCAATTCCAAAGGTCTGAAAGACTGCCAACTGGATGCCTGAACGTCTTCCCCATTGACCCACTTATGGCCGCTTCCTGTTTGGCAAGCCCCACTGTGGACAAAATAGCATGGAAGAGACTTTGCGATGGCAGGGTTAAGGTTACATTTCGCGACGGTGGTACTGTGTGAAGCCCCCCGGAGACGGCGGCCGTGACTAAATGTTGCACGCTTTCCCTAATAGGTTCGTGTGGCGCGGAAAACAAGAATCATCATTCCGCAAAGTGCCAAGGGTTGGATGAAGCGAGACTTCCTGACTTTGCTTCTCGGTGGGGGGATGCGACTGGCCTGTTTGTTTGTCACGGGGAAAGCGCAGAATGAGTGAGGGATTCCTTTGGTTGACGCATTTGATTGATTCTGCGATATTTTTTTGGACCTGGTTATTGATTTCCGGGTGCAGGCTAGCATGATTGCTGGTTACGTTCATGGCTTTTCTCATCCCCAAACCACTTCACCGCAAAAAAAAACAAAAATGGGTTACTGTCGTCCCATTTTTAGATTTATTTTAGATGACCCTTTTACTTTGAAAAGACAATAACTTGCAAGATGGTGAACGAGAGAGAGAAAAAGGGGGACAGATCTGGGACACCAGATACCAGTGTGGACAGACCACCAGACAGAAGACAAGTCAAAAGCAGGACGGGGAACTCAATTTGGATCATTTATCATCCTCACCGACATCGGAGCTGAGTCGAGTTTAAAGGAGATATACTTTAGGATACTATGGAGCCTACAACGGTGCTGTTGGAGTTGGTGATAGGGGGTAGATGTGGGGGATTAGAGGACTCTAAAAATCCCCTGAACAGTATGAAATCAAAAGGTTTTCAGGTTTTTCAAAATTTACCTCGCTGCGATACTCCAGTGTATGTGATGGACTAGATCACAGGTGTCAAAGTCAAGGCCCGGGGGCCAAATCTCACCCTCCACCGCATTTTATTTGACCCGCAAAAGCAAATCAAGCAAGTGAAGTTCCATGATGCTTGCTAAAGTGTCAACCAACATTTGTAAACCACAATAACAGTCATTATATTTGACTTTAAATTTGAAAACTAGTTATTCATTAATTTGTTGTGCGCTGTGTATGTAATATGTGGAGGGGATGAAACATTCTAGTGGCTTCCCCGAATTCATAATGGTCCCCGATAGGAAGCCATAACTACAATGTGGCCCGTGATAAAAAATGACTGACACCCTTAGACTAGGTCTTCACAAAAAAAACAACTAAACAAACACAAATAAAACCAATTAATACGATAATAAAACAGCGTATACTGGACCAAAACTAGCCCTTGAATAATGAAGCTAACAGCGAATAGTTAGCAATGTCACACTCCTTTTTGAGCTGTGCGCCGACGGTCATGCTACATGCTAAACTAACTTTTGTGCTTTTCAAGATGGCCGCCATGTCGGCGCATCCTGATGGGTCTACTGTAGATGTGGTGAGTGTGTCTCGATTGGAAAATATCAGTCCATCATTAGTCTATGTGATTGTGTCACAGCACTCCTTTTTTTGGGGGGGGGACAGGGGGGAATAGCAGAGAACTCACCCTCCTTTAATGTAATCCAGGAATGTGTGCTCGGACTCAGTACTGAATGACATCAAGGACACCTGATGAAAAAAAGCAACAACAACAAGACATCTTGAATGTTATGCTAATGAATGATGCTAAATGAAGACTTTCATTAGCATAACTACACTTGTGGTCACCTGATTATCATGACTGCTAAATATATCGATTACCATGGCGTCTCATTGATTGTTGCGCCGCCGACTGTCTACGTCGCAAAACGGTGACCATGCGAGTGAGAGGAATAAAAGCAGCTTGGTGCCTAATGTACTCACCGTCCCAGAGTTGACATATCGCTTTTTCTTGAGCTTCTTTTTGGCGTTCATCACCTTGGGTGGACATGGCGTCAGGGGGGGGGGGGGATTAAGTAGGATCATGATTACAGGAACGGGATTATTTTCATTGCGTGTTGAGAGCTACATTCTGGAGATTAATTTCAAGAATTCATATTTGTACACAAACGTTGCAACACATGTAGAGTGACAATAGACCATAATACATAGCCACATATTTTTAATCGTCTGCGGCAAATGACTGCCATTGCAGTAGCTAACTGAGTCACAGTGCAGTAGACAATCCAATTGTCTAATTTTTGCCCCCCTCGCCCAATAATAAAATAACAATTCAAATTATGATCTATGATTTTCTTTAGCGGAGGGTCGTTTGTCTTCCTTTCAACTGCTGTTTTTGATGGAAAATTCTTATCATTAGTTATGTTTCACTACTTTTTGGAGTAGATAGATAGATAGATAGATAGATAGATAGATAGATAGATAGATAGATAGATAGATAGATAGATAGATAGATAGATAGATAGATAGACAGACAGACAGACAGACAGACAGATAGATAGATAGATAGATAGATAGATAGATAGATAGATAGATAGATAGATAGATAGATAGATAGATAGATAGATAGATAGATAGATAGATAGATAGATAGATAGATAGATAGATAGATAGATATACATACACATACACATGGTTTTCAATGTCTATATAATGGCGATGAAATAACAGATTCACATTTCCACTCATTTTCAACACGCAAATATGTATCCATTTCTTTCTTTCTTTCTTTCTTTCTTTCTTTCTTTCTTTCTTTCTTTCTTTCTTTCTTTCTTTCTTTCTTTCTTTCTTTCTTTCTTTCTTTCTTTCTTTCTTTCTTTCTTTCTTTCTTTCTTTCTTTCTTTCTTTCTTTATTTATTTATTTATATATATATATATATTCAATAATTTGTTTATTTATTGATTCTTTCATTCATTTATAAAGTCATCTATTCACCCATTAATTAATGATTTTATTTATCTATTCATCTATTCACCAATGTATTCATGTATTCATTTATGTATTCATTCATTCATTTATAATTTAACCTCATCTACGAATGAACTGACCTCCCTGTCTATTAAAAAAAAAAATCCAACATGGCCACTAGGATAAAAAAGTTTCCAATGGACCGGGCCTGGTGTGTAAAACCTTTAGTGAATTTGCAGTCACCTCATAGACGTTGAGTTGGCTTGGACCCCGACATAATTCTTTGTAGCTGCTGGTGAATTCGCCAATGAAGTCGTGGCTGGGAGAAAATGACATCGACACAAAAAAAAATGCCGTTCGTTACACAATGCGCCGACGTGGGAGTGCGCGTGTGTGTGTGTGTATCTGACCTTCCATCTCTGTCCCAGTCATATACTTCCACTTTGATTGTTCTGTAAACAGAAATAAAAAACAAGAGGACAAAGACATTTGTTATTGTCAAGGTGAGTAATACAGAAGGCAAACAAGCTGCCAACTTGTGATTCATGAGATTTAAAAAAAAAGTTTCAAAATATGCTCCATTCTCTAGTTGCTTTTATAGATATAGGAAGTGAATGTACAATTTTCAACCCCCCCCTTCACCACCTCCTCCATTTGCTAGACCCAATTGACTTGAAGGTGGGCTTAGACGGACAGAAAAAAAGAAACAAAAAACAAAAATGTCTTTGGAGACTTCCCGCCATGCGAACGGGCCCAAACTTTGAGCATTTCTTCACATCGGCCATCCGAAACACAACATCAACGGAAATTATGCCGAAATATTTTTGTCAAAAGCTCTGTCACGAGACGAGAGTTTTGGTCATGCGAATTCAAACGTGCCATTTTGGTGGTGAACACAAATCAGACTCAATAAGCTTTAAAGGACAACCGACGGCATTTTTTTGGTTCCTAACTGATATCAGAAAAATGTTTTATAGCATCTAAAATACCCAAAACACGCAGGCTGATATTTTTAGTCAAATGAAAAACACCAATAAAAATGTTATGGAATTGTCTGCTGGTCAGGCAGCATCACCACCCGGCACAGGAAAAGAGTGGAGCGCCTTGTCAAGAGGGCCAGTTCTGTCCTGGGCTGCTCGCTGGACTCTCTGGAGGAGGTGGGCAACAGACGGACGCTAGCTAAACTAAAAGCTATGATGGACAGCCCCTCCCACCCCCTCCTGCCCACCCTGACAGCACTGGGTAGCTTCTTTAGCCAGAGACTATTACACCCGCGCTGCAAGAAGGAGAGGTACCGCCGCTCGTTCCTACCGACTGCTGTCAAGCTTTGCAATTCTCAATGATCACATGTGAAGAAAAAAAAATGGACAGTTGTATATATGGGTTGATGCAATACATCAATATGCCTTTCTTGATACTTGCACTATGTACATTTTTTTTAATGAAACGGTTTTGCACATTTACATTTGCACAGTATACAGTTGACATTATTATTTTGTTATGCTTAGAATACCTTGTTTTCTATCCTTTCACTCCCCACCCCATCCCCTTTCAATTGCTGCTGTGGACTGCAAATTTTCTCATTGTGGGACGAATAACGGTTTTCTGATTCTGATTCTGAAATGACTTAAAGTGTCCAATAACGACTTCAAAATGAAATCGGAAATGGCCAGTTTCAGAAGGCCCCGCCCCCTTGTTCGTGACATCATGCCAATACGTCTTTCCTTGCTCGAGAATCAAAACAATGGCTTGAGATTCAGAGAAGATGCTTTCTTGTTACTCATCCAGTTATGAATATGATTCAAATAGTTCTGAAGAGGAAAGCATAAATGATTGCAATCAATTAAAGGAGTCCTCCCATATAAATTTGAGCCGTCAATGACAGCAATGTAGTGTCCCTGAAAATGCAAAAGAGTGCGCCCAACCTCCATTGGAAATGGGCTGATTTGTCTGCTGGGAATTTGTGTCAACTGGTATCAAAATAGTAGTCTTGGTGCAACACACAATGATTCACCATCGCGTGATGTGTCTTCTTTCTAATTTTGCCATCAACACGGATCAACACGAAGTTTTCAAACCAAACAAAGTACCCAAAATGCATTGTGTGTCGCTTTCTCGGTCAGGGGCGTTCCAAATGTGACGTCAGATAGGGGATCGTCATCAACTCGAAAACAAGGCTTCCTGAATATTCAGCGCGAGTCTTAAAACGTAAAATATAGCATATGCGGTGGAATCTTTGTAAAATACGCTCAGTAGAAGTCATTTGAAGTGATTTTACAAATTATAAACACAACTTGTCCAGAGGTGTTGGTTGTCCTTTAAGGAAAATAAATAAATAAATAAATAAATAAATAAACTGACACACTTTGATTGTTGTTGACCATAACGGGATGTGACAAAATATATAATGTTTCTGTTTAAAACATCCCCGAAATGACAGCTTCGCACTGGGGAAGACAGGAGACGAAAAACGAAAAGGCAGCGACAATCTGTTTACAACTTGTCGGTGTACGGCTGGATTGCGCAATATTCTCGCTACCACGTGGCTCAATTCCAATTGCGAGGGGGGGGGGGGGGCACCTGTCATAGTCTCCGTTGCAGAGCGCTCGCACGGGGATGGAGAAGGGCTGCCACACGGGGTTCAGCGTGCTCTTCACCACTTCCGTCTTGTGGCAGATAGTAAAGCTGAAAAGGAAGGATCGAAAAATGGGTTTCGGCCCGTTACCGACTTTGCTTTTTGAGACCTCAGCTAAAAGGCAAGAAAAAAAACGTACGTGCCATCTTCATTGCTCCTGTAGAAGACCATAAAAGGGTCCGACTTGCCGAAGAAGTCCTTCTTGTCCAATTTGTTGGCGCAAAACTGCATGGTGCTGTAGTCCTTGAAAGGGAGGAAAAATAAAACATGTTATATTATATATACATCTTTTTTATATTATTCTTATTTTTATGTCTTTACTTTGGTGGTGCAAAACTGCATGGTTCTGTAGTCTTTGACAAGGAGGAAAAATAGAAAATAAAAAATATTTTATATTATACATTAATATAAATGGAAATATTTTTTATATTTATTATTTTGATTTCTTTTTGTTGGCGCGAAACTGTATGGTGCTGTAGTATTTGACAAGGAGGAAAAATAGAAAATAAAAAAATATTTTATATTATACATTAATATAAATGGAAATATTTTTTATATTTATTATTTTTATTTATTTTTGTTGGCGCGAAACTGTATGGTGCTGTAGTCTTTGACAAGGAGGAAAAATAGAAAATAAAAAATATTTTATATTATACATTAATATAAATGGAAATATTTTTTATATTTATTATTTTTATTTCTTTTTGTTGGCGCGAAACTGTATGGTGCTGTAGTATTTGACAAGGAGGAAAAATAGAAAATAAAAAAATATTTTATATTATACATTAATATAAATGGAAATATTTTTTATATTTATTATTTTTATTTATTTTTGTTGGCGCGAAACTGTATGGTGCTGTAGTATTTGACAAGGAGGAAAAATAGAAAATAAAAAAATATTTTATATTATACATTAATATAAATGGAAATATTTTTTATATTTATTATTTTTATTTCTTTTTGTTGGCGCAAAACTGTATGGTGCTGTAGTATTTGACAAGGAGGAAAAATAGAAAATAAAAAAATATTTTATATTATACATTAATATAAATGGAAATATTTTTTATATTTATTATTTTTATTTATTTTTGTTGGCTCGAAACTGTATGGTGCTGTAGTATTTGACAAGGAGGAAAAATAGAAAATAAAAAAATATTTTATATTATCCATTAATATAAATGTAAATATTTTTTATATTTATCATTTTTATTTCTTTATTTTTGTTGGCGTGAAACTGTATGGTGCTGTCGTCCTTGAGAAGGAGGAAAAATTGAAAAAAATATATTATATATAAATATACATATTTTTTTATATTGTATTATGTTTTATTTATTTATTTGTTTGTTTTTTTGGGCGCAAAATTGCATGGGGGTTTTATATGTACTGTACAGTATATCAAGACGACAGAGCACTAAAAAGAGAAGTCTTCAAGAAGTCCACGCACACTGACCAATACTTACTTTTTGAATCGAACCACCCACAACAACACAAACTAGGAGTTATCAGAACCCTCCAACTAATACCAACAAGCGTAGACAAGGTAGAAAAGGGAGTCAAAACATGTCACAGTAACCACAAACTGTGGTTACCCTCAGTGGTCTTTTAACAAATGTAAAAAGAAAAGAATAGGGAACGAAACCAAAGATCCTGAAGATACTAAAAGGAGAGGAGGAGCAGTATCTTATATGGCAGGGGTTTCTGAAAAACTACAAATAGTCCTTTGGCAACACAAAATTCCTACCTATTTCAAACCGACAAACACTTTAAGACAAAAATTAGTGATTCCAAAATATAGGGTACCAAATGAAAAACAAAGTACAGTGAGACCTCAACTTACAAACACCTTAACTTACAAACTTATCGTCTTACAAATTTATGAAAATTAAACCTTATAATAAGCACTATTTTCATAATACACACCCACCACGGCTGGCGGAGTGATCTTTGGCGGAAGCACACGACCGAACAGCACCAACAGTCCTTATGGAAGGTGACTCTCCTTCCATAAGCCATCAACGACCATCAAAAAGGTAAATAAAACTTTATTTTACAGCACAGTTTATTTCTTTAATTCCAGTCGTCATGTAATGCGCCACTCTTTCCAAACATCGATTCCCTTTGACCTTCAACCTCCAACACCATTCCATCAAGCCATAAATGACCATCACAAATGTGACTTTATGATACAATGCAGTGTATTTCTTTCATTGCAATACAATAGCACATGTATTATACATAGAATAAGGTATGTTGTGTGTAGTTTTAAGGCTTATTTAGTTGAAAAGTATATTTTATGGAAACCCGGGAACGGATTATTCCCATTTTAATGGTTTCCTATGGGAATTTTTTTTTGAGAAACACACTTTTCGCCTTACACACTGTCTGGGAACCAATTAAGTTCGTAAGTTGAGATCTCACTGTAATGTAGTTTTTTCAATACATTGTAAAAATGAAGATTGTAAAGGCAATACATTGGGGAGAAGCTAAACATCCGACACCGTCAAAGAAGTACAGATGACGGCTGAAGAAACCTTTTCATCAATTATTTTCAGAGGTTGTCAGCATAATATTATTATCCTAGCATTATTATGACCATTATTGTTATTATCCTTATTATTAACTGATACGGTAGCAGGAGACGAGCCGAGAAGACTGTGCTTTGGGTCGTGCGCTGGAAGCACGTGTGAGTGCAGCTAATAATACACGAAGAAGACTAGCATTAGCATAATTACCGTCATTTGGGCCAACGTTTCAATGGAGGCTGCCATTAGAGACACAATGAACACGGCCTTAAAACACTCCCGCTTTCAGACGGCGGTCACGCTCTGCATGATCGTATGCTAATAGGGCGGTACAGCCGAATGGCAAAAGACACCCGAAAGCCACGATGTCTAGAAAAAAACAGTCCAACACCACTAGCCTGTGGACCGTTTTGGATGGGTCTTTGCAGTCTCCATGATGAAATATCTACATTGAGTGGGTATGTGAAAAAAGTGAAAGTGTACACATCGTCTTATAACAAGAAAAAAGATATCAAAGAAAAACAAAGGATGAGTGTGCGTTGCAGCATTGATGCTTGCACTCCACCGCATCCAGGAATTTGTGCTTTGTCTAATGTGAAAACACCCAAAATAGTCTGCTCGGTTTAGAGTGCCTTGTTGTCAGACCTGGAGAGAAGACGGAAGAGCGACTGTTAAAATAAATAAATAAATAAATAGAAAGATAGTAATATAGCTAGATAGCAAGATAGAAAGATTGCTAGATGGCAAGATAGCCAGAAGGCTATATAGCAAAATATCCAGATAGCTTGATAGCAAGATAGCGCTCTTTGTTTTCAAGTGCCCGTAATACAATTGGGTGGAGTTGAGTCTCTCATACAGGGATGGCATTCAAAATAATTGACTCAGAGCAGCAGCGCTCCGCAATTATATTCAAATACACAGGAGCAAATGCTGTCAGTGGGGTATTAAGAATAATTGGGCCCGAGCATGCGTTTCATGATTCATGCAACCCGCTAAATGCTGGGCTCTGGCCACTGGTTTGCTTTCGCATCATTTTAAGATGAGTATCATGGACAGGATGGTAAAAAAATAAAACAAAAACAATTGAAACACATCCACCATCTTAAACAGCGAGAGGGACAGAGACAGAGGGTGCTCATTTGATGACAACCTATTAAAGCTGCTTCGCCCCGTCGATGTTTCCAATCATACATTTAATGTTTCAAATCATCCCTGTGAGGATGATGAAAATGGTGAGGAGCTGATTAAAATCCTCTGTGGTGGCAAAATCAAATCATCACGAGGCCAAGAATCGACTTGCGGGTCCACAATGACACCATTTTATTGTTTCCTAACTGACATCAGAAAAACGTTTTATAGCATCTAAAATACCCAAAACACGCAGTATGATATTTTTACTCAAATGCAAAACATATATATATATATATATATATGGGAGTATTTTGTCCTTTGGGTGTACCAAGATATATATATATATATATATATATATTGGAAATATGTGGATGTGGCTAAATTGAAGTCTTGTTATATCGATATCGGTTATATCGATAGTACTGCTTATGACGATACTATTTTCATTTCCCGGCAAATTTCTAGTCTTTTATGATATAATTAGTTCCGGTTAGTACGATACTCGGTTATTATGATAATCCGGTTACAACGATGCCCTTTTCATTCCCCGCCAGCCAATTTGGTCTGCTTATATGGATACAAAAGCAGCTACAGCTGAGTCAATATTTGCTTAAGGATTTCAATACAGTACCACCATTAGCGAAATCTGTATCTGTAACACCGTTGGTCACGTGACCAGCTATCGTGTAGCAGAGCTCACATCTTTCATTACTGCTGAAATAGCATATGAAACGTACTGTAGTCTTATATACAGTTGTTCAACACCAATTGCAACCATGGGGAAACGTAAGAATTGTGATATGGGAACGAAGTACAAGGCAATAGTGGCTGTGGAGGAGAATCCAACAAGAAGCAAATGCTCCATTGCGAAAGTGTTTGACGTGCCGCAGAATACTTTATCAACATAAGTAATGTAAACGTTGCAGTGTATTCAATTGTGTTGTATTCAGATATCTTTTTATCGCTTGCAATAATCACTATTTTTCATACTTATGTACATGCTGGCGTTCGTGGTTTTTCTCGTGTGTATCGAACAACTTGAGGATTTTGCATTGGTTGAATTTTAGAAAAGAAATTGTCATTAAAAAGTGTAAAGACATTTTTATTTAATGCATAAGCTTATTTTTCACTTCAATACAGTACAAAAGCATGCTAGCTATGCAATCCATGAACGCAAGGAGAAAATTACATGCCGCAGGATCGGATATATCGATAGTCCAGTTATATCGATATTTTTTCTGACTCCCGATAATATCGATATAACGAGACTTTACTTTGTATATATATATATATATATATATTTTCATACGCCAACAACAGTGTCTCCCCAGCTGCACACACAGTAAATATGCTTTGAAATGAAGGTTTTCACATGAAATAAATATGGACGCCCATGTAAGGTGCAGCACACTCTGAGCGAGTGGAACTAAAAGATCCCTTTGTGTCTTTACCACTGAGCCTTTTTTCCCCATCATTTGCAATCCGCTCGAAAGCCGCCAGAGCGTTGGGGCGGATGTTCGATGTGGTGTGCGATGGTAGCGAGCGGGCTAATAGGAAATATTAGCACGGAGCCGAGTCAATTAGCCATCCAGTTCTTGCCTCAGGTAGAAATTCTGCAACATGTGTCTAAGTGGACAAATTAACTCACCCGGGGAGAGTGAAAAAAATAATTTACCCGTGATTTCATCAGTGATGAAATCACTTTGGCGCAGGCTTGAATCATTCGGCGCCGCCTTTGCTAAACACTCCTGAAAGCCACGCGCGCGCCCTCCCCCCACCCGATGGTGTCATGTTTGTGTAGCTCAATCTTAAAAGGCAAAACAAATACTGTATCATCATTGAATAGTTGCAGCTTCTCTCTGGTTGTGCAGAACATCACGTTAGCAAGTGTCGAATCATTTGATGCTTTGCTTTTATATCATTAAAGATTCATGGAGGAAATGCATACGGCCGCGCCGCCAACTTTATAGCCGAGAGGGAAACAAGTGGTAAGCGTTAAGCCCCCCCCCCCCCCCCCCCCCCCCCCCCCCCCCCCCCCCCCCCCCCCTCCAGCTTCACAGGCGGAACTTAATAGGATTGTTTACCATCCTTGGCGAGCCAACAGAGATCGCAGCAGACTATACAATATTAATGCGTACACGCCGGCATCCAGAGAAAACAATAGAGGGGGGGGGGTGTCACTGAAAAGTTTGAATTGTTCATATTTATTTATTAATTGGTGTGTTTATTTATTTGACCGTTTATCTATTTACATATTTATGTGTGTTTATTTATTTATTTATTATTTATTTGTGTGTGGTTATTTATCCATTTATTTTTATATTCATTTATTTTATTTTTGAACTTATTTATATTTATAGGTGTGTTTATTTATTTATCCATTTATCTATTATCTATTTATTGATTTTTTTTTTTATATTTTTAGTTTATTTTTTATTTATTTATATCTATTTTTTGAATTGCTTGAGGACCAAATCCACAAAAGACCAAAACCCCCGCCGGGCTGTGACTTTAACACCTGTGAACTATTGTTGAAGTTACCATACTGGGGGTCTTTGGTTACAAGAAAATGCTTCCAATCTTTCTCTTAGTAGTTACAACTGAAAGTTTTTCAATTTTGGTAGAGATTTTAGCAAGCGTCATGCAATGTTCCCTCAAAATTTTGACGTGTCTGAGCAGACACACAAGCTCCCTGAGCATACTGAGGACCACTGTGAGCAACATCAGATGTGTACTAGTGATGTATCATTTGTGAACGAGCCGGTTCTTAGAACGTAGAGAGCCGCTTCCTAACAAGGAGCCGGAAATGAGAGCCGACTTTTTTTGTCCTCAATTCCCTGCCCCGAGTTTTCGGTTAAAGCCGCATGTGATTGGTCGGTATCCGTGGCTGTTCTGATTGGCTGCGTAGCGTACGTGAACTGTACGGTATTATTGGCTGGACACCTGTCACTCAATGAGTTACATTGCAAAATGTGCGCTGCATAGATGTTCTTGTTCGCTCAGTATGTGCAAGCAGTGCGCGTTTGCGCACGCGCGCTGCTTAGAGGGAACATTAGCGTTATGGAATTTGACATGCTTGAATTGCTTTGGCGGGCGACAAAAAATGATGTGGCGGGCCATATCTGGCCCCTGGACTTCGATTTGGCCACCAGTGTTCTCAGGCAAAAACTTACTCTGCAGTTACCCAACTCCTCCGCAGACAAGATGATAGTCCCGCATTTCTTCCCGGGTATTCCACTGCAAAACAAGCAAACAAAAAAAACATCAATCAACAAATAAATGAAAGTAAAGCAATAGACAAATGTTGGGAATCGCGGCGGACACAACCTGGTGAACAAAAACGAATCAATGGCAGCCGGCAGTCCGACATGTCAAACGGCGGCCACAAAACTCTAATGAGCGCACGATTTGCTTTCTCCGCTGCGGCTGCTTCATGTGTGAAGATGTTTTTTCTATTTTGTTTTTTTGCGTGTGATCTTGATGCAATGTGGTGGAAAACTGGTGTAACTCAGTGATCTGCTTGAAAAAAAATATCACGTCAGAGCATGAAGACGAACACCAGAGCGGCTACGGTGGATTAGAAATCCAATTATGTGAACACCATATTAGAAGTTCAATAGCTCCGTTGATAATTCATATTTCGCACTCCACCCTCCGAGCCTCCTGCTTCCAAATGGATCTTGAGAAAGTAGTTTTTGTTTGTTTGTTCTTACATCCTTGGCATTCACAAAGCAACAAAAGTGGAAATTTGATTCATGTCCATTCACCCAATGCATCATTCAGGTCAGGGGTCAGTCGGAGGTGACCCAGGACTGGTCACCACCGATGGTGATGTCACGGCAAATTTATATTATAAGCAGCAGCACCAATTTCAAAGATGTCATTTAAAAAGGTAAAAAAAATGTTTGCCAAATAGATGTATGGATTGACATCAATGACATGAATTGGTGGAGTTCAGACATGTCCAAAGTCGGGCCCTTGGTCTATTTTCAAATCAATAACATCTGGCCTGCATGTCAAATTAAGACATTGGCCCGTCGCGCTGTTATAAGTGTGTGCTAAGTGCAATGCATTGTGTGTCGCTTTCTCGGTCAGGGGGCGTTCCAAATGTGACGTCACGTAGGGGATCGTCATCAACTTGAAAAAAATACTTCCTGAATATTCAGCGCGAGTCTTAAAACTTTGATCCTCTCCCCTTTCATCTGGAACTGCTTTATGTAACAAAGAGGGTACAGAAAGTGCTTAAGAATGAATGTCCCTCTGTGCCTTTGTGTTGTCATATTATTTATTTAGTTTTTTTTGTTCTTTTGACTTCAAGACGGCGCCGCGAGAGTGGCTGCCTTTCCAGCAGCTCCTGTGTTTTGCTTTTCTACTTTCATTTCTTTCATAACCTTTCTGCTGTGAAATGTAAATTTCTCCACTGCGAGACTAATAAAGGCAAATCCAATCCAATCCAATCCAATCCAATCCAATCCAATCTTTGTAAAATACGCTCGGTCAAAGTCATTTGAAGTGATTTTACAAATTAGGAACACAACTTGTCTGGAGGCGTTGGTTGTCCTTTAAAATGTCCATTTTCTCAATTAAAAAATGGTAAAATGTTTTTCTAAATTTAAAAAATATATAAGATGGCAATTTTCTATTTTTGTTGTAATTTTCTAAAATGGTGCCAATCAACAAAAGAAGGAAAGTTGACTTTCAATGTCCATTCAATTTTCATCTGCATGATTGAAATGTATGAAGGTCGCCCCTCCCTCCCAACATTTTTAACACACCACAATGTTTGGACCACCTTGGTATAATTGGTATTCATTGCCCAAACATTAGGCTCATAAATGTTACTGTGGGGTTGAATGAACGCTGGTGCGAGTGGCTGCTGCTGCTCACCCGCAGAGAAAAAATATCCTGTGACTGTAAAGCAGGGGTGTCAAAGTCATTTTTTGCCATGGGCCACATTGTAGTTATGGTTTCCTCTCGAGGGCCGTTATGAATTTGGGGAACCCATTAGAATGTTTAAATCCCTTCAAATATGACATATAGAGCACACAGCAAATTAATGAATAACTCGTTTTCAAATCTGAAGTCAAGAATAATGACTTTTATTGTGGTTGACATCCAAAAATATGAAATTTTGGCTCAGATTTTAGCAATCATCATGGAATTCAACAAGTTTGATTTGCTTTCGCGGGCCGAAAAAAATGATGTGGCGGGCCGGATTTGGCCCGCAGGCCTTGACTTTGACACCTGTGCTGTAAAGTTTCCTTGAAAGGCGCTTATAAATGAAATGTATTATTATTATAAATCACTATTGTTCCAACAAATCAATCTGGGAAATTTAACACGTGTGAAAAGGTCGTTTTTTTTGTAGCCGCTGCGATTCGAAAACAGACTCCCGAAAAATAACTCTGTAACATCACACTGAGATTCTTTTGATTGACTGTTTTGAATGACAAAGTACGAAATTCAGAGTAAAAAGGAAGAAACTTGTTTAGAAAGCGCAACAGTCAAATACGGTGGCCTGTAAGGGGAAGAAAAATCAATTTGTCCTTTAAAGGACAACCGACATCTCCGGACAAGTTGTGTCCATAATTTGTAAAATGGCTTCAAATGACTTCTACTGAGTATTTTAATAAGATTCCACCGCATATAGCTATATTTTATGTTTTAAGACTCGTGCTGAATATTCAGGAAGTTTTATTTTGAGTTGGTGACGAGTCCGTACGTGACGTCACTAAAGGAACGCCCCTGACCGAAAAAAAGACACATTGTAGCAGTCCTTCCATCACGTCAATGCATTTTGCTGTGCTTGTTTGGTCTGAAAACGTCGTGTTGCACCAAAAAGAGCCAGAAGCAAAGTGATGAAAGGAATGAAAGTAGAAACACAAAATACATGAGCTGCTATAAAAGCTGGAAAAGTTTATAGGGTTAGTTATACTGATGAGGTGATACCAGAGCAAATGGGGCAATCAGAGCAGTTGTAGACCCCATAATTAGGCAGGACAACACAGTGAGACCTCAACTTACAAACACCTCGTCTTACAAACGTCAAATTTATGAAAATTAAACCTTATGATAAGCACTATTTTCATAATACACACCACCACAGCTGGCGGAGTGATCCTCGGCGGAAGCACATGACCGAACAGCACCAGAGGTTAAGTTACCAACAGTCCTTATGGAAGGTGACTCTCCTTCCATAAGCCATCAAAAAGGTAAATAAAACAGCACAGTTTATTTCTTTAATTACAGTCGTCATGTAATGCGCCTCTCTTTCCAAACAGCAATTCCCTTTGACCTTCGACCTCCAACACCATTCCATAAAGCCATAAATGACCATCACAAATGTAAATAAAGTGATTTTATGATACAATGCAGTGTATTTCTTTCATTACAATACAATATCACATTTATTATACATAGAATAAGGTATGTTGTGTGTAGTTTTAAGGCTTATTTAGTTGAAAAGTATATTTTATGGAAACCCGGGAACGGATTATTCCCATTTTAATGGTTTCCTATGGGAATTTTTTTTTAGATACACACTTTTCGCCTTACACACTCTGTCTTGGAACCAATGAAGTTCGTTAGTTGAGGTCTCACTGTATAAGTAATCAGTCAGGACAATAGAAGTAATCAGTGTATAGTCCTCTGCTCCCCCAACTCTGCACCGCCACCTCCGGACAGTAGGGATAGATATATAAGGCCAAAACTACCAGCAAATTTTACTTCGCTGACGAAGCCTCTTGGATGAGAAGCAAAACCTCCGACACCTTCAAAGAAGTACAGATCACGGCGGAAGAAACCTTTTCATTTGTCCTTTAAATTTGCGTAATGATTGATCGGCATTCCGTCCATAGCATCACTTGAGCAAGCGACAGCGCGCTACGACATTGGGCTCAAAATATGGCGCGACGAAGAGCCCGCCTACGTGACAGCGTAATGAGGGACGACACAGCTCTAATACGACAAATCCTACGCGCACCCCCCTTTACGCCTGATCTCCTAATGAGGCCAGAATACAAATGAAGCGCCGAGGGCAGATGCTCTGGAGTTGCCTCCTCAAGCTCCGCAGGGACTCCTTTTCAAGGTGAATTAAGCGCCCTTGAATTATTGATGCTTGCAGACAAGTCGCCGTTTGATGGAAACCTCAGAGGAGACGGTAAACATTTTCGCCGCTGAGCCCGAACCCGTCATGGCCAAGCCATCGCTTTGCTCATGTGAAGATACGGCGGCCTCAAAGGGACTTTTTTTTGTCAATCTGGAGAATTTGCCAATAATTGGAAAAAAGCAGCAGTAAACAGGAAGAGTAACAACTTGACCCAACGCGCAGCAAGCTAAATGCTAAATTGTTGTGTTAAAAATGTAGCTGGGGAACCTTGGTGGACATTTTTTACATATAGCAATTAATTGAAATACATTTCAGCGAGCCATTCTCTGTTTCACATTTGTTTTTTTAGTTTAGCTCATTAACTGCCATTCACAAATTTACTCGAGAATTGAAAATATGACCAAGAGCGCCATTCCCGAAGTTGTTCAGGTTTTGCTTTTTCATGCTTGGGTGCCAATTAAGCACTGGCCATGGCCTCTGGTAATGTTTCTTCTTTTCCACAAGGGGGCAGCATTTCCCATTTTCCATGTTATCGCTTTATTCCAGCTTCAGCTGTTGTTAAAGCGCTATATGAACCAAAATGTATGTTCTTCATTTTATTTTGGACAGACACGCCACTTGCACCTCATATTACTCCAGACCCGTATACCTTAGGAATTAACTCTTTTTTTTCTGATGAAAGAAGAGAGTCTAATACGTCTGCGTAAGCTCTCAGTCGTACAGGAGTGGTCAATCGATGAAAAGGTTTCTTCAGCCGTCATCTGTACTTTTTTGAAGGTGTCGGACGTTTGCTTCAGCGAACTAAAGTCTTACTGGTAGTATCGGCCCCACCGATTGTTCCTACATTCCTGACTAACGACTGGCCCGATTGCCCCACTCCCCTCCGGTATCACCTCATCAGCGCTAAAAACAGAGCGCTAAAAACAGAAGTCTTTAGGAAAGTTACACACACTGACCAATACTTACTTTTCGATTCGAACCATCCTCTACAACACAAACTAGGAGTTATCAGAACCGTCCAGCATAGGGCTAAACTAATACCAACAAGCGTCGAAGGCAGGGAAAAGGAGTCAAAACATATCAGGAGAGCACTCACCAACTGTGGGTACCCTCAGTGGTCATTCAACAAATGTCAGAAAGAAAGAATAGCGAACGAAACCAATAATTCTCAAGATTCTAAAAGGAGAGGAGTAGCAGTACCGTACATTGCAGGAGTTTCTGAAAAATTACAAAGAGTCCTTTGGCAACATAAAATTCCTACTTATTTCAAACCGATAAACACGTTAAGGCAAAAATTAGTGCATCCAAAAGATAGGCTACCAAATGAAAAACAAAGTAATGTAGTTTATTCCATACATTGTAAGAATGAAAATTGTAAAGAGCAGTACATTGGGGAGACTCAACAAATTCTCAAAAAAAGACTTTATCAACATCGCAGGGATAATACTAGTGGGCCTCAATCGGCAGTACATATGCACCTAAAAGCTAGCAACCACTCATTTGATGACAATGAGGTTAAAATCTTAGCAAAAGAACATAGATGGTTTGAAAGTGGAGTAAAAGAAGCAATTTTCATAAAAAAGCTTAATCCTTCATTAAACCGATATGGTGGGGTGAGGTTCAATTTGGATCGTTCGTACAATAGCCTGCTTAGGCAACACAGGTTAGGCAACATTAGTAATGCTGATGAGGTGATACCGGAGGGAGTGGGGCAATCAGGCCAGTCGTTAGTCAGGAATGTAGGAACAATCGGTGGGGCTGCAGGGAGTGGTCCTCTGCTCCCCCCAACCTGAGAGTAGGGACTTATCATAGCAGTGTCCGGCGCCGCCATGTCTGGACATTAGGGATATATATATATAGGGCCGATACTACCAGTAAGACTTTAGTTCGCTGAAGAAGCATCTTGGATAAGAGGCGAAGCGTCCAACACCTTCAAAAAAGTACAGATGACGGCTGAAGAAACCTTTTCATCGAAAGGGAGTCTAATGTTTCTAACCCTGTATTGAATGTTTATGTCGTCCTAAGACTGAATATTCTGTGTGTCCTGGAATTCAAGTGACAATGACAAAAACCCTGGCACTGGAGTGGACACATTTTTGCACATCTGGCAGTGAATGAGTAAATTACAGGTAACTTGAGTATTTCTTTTGGTTGATTTGAAACATGCTAAACAAAACTGAATGGGCATGAGTTTCTTTCCTTCTTTTGTTGTCGCCAGTTTAGTTTATTTTTGATTAGAAAATTACATTTTAGATTTTTTTTTATTTAGAAAAAACTACAAAACCACCATTTTTGAAAATTAAAACAAAATAGAAAATTGCCATTTTAGGGAAAAAATAATAGAAAAATCAAAATTTTTGGAGAAAAATAGGACATTTCCATTTTAGAAATGTTTCCAAAATTTAGAAAATAGCTATTTCGGATTTTTTTTTTTTTAATTAGAAAATGACCATTTTAGAAAATTGAGGGTGGGGGCTCATTCAGTCAATTACTATCCTCCTATACTAATTTGCTGTTCCTAATTGATCTTGAAGATGGCAGCACTTAACACACGCAGGTAACAGCGCTACTGCGCAATCTATTCATTTGACATGCGGGCCAGACGTTATTGATTTTATGATGGGAGGTTTCGGGCCGGATAAAAATTAACCAAGGGCCACATTTGGCCATCGAGCCTGACTTTGGACATGTCATGTAACGTGTTACACCGACCTCCAGAGAACCTCTCAAATGTTCTCATTTTACAACCTTGGAATGGATGACTGAACCTCCACTGGAACCTGCTGCCGAACATTCCGCACTTGTCAAAACGTTATGAAGACAACTGGCGATGCTTTTAAATTGGGGGGGGGGGGGTGCTTTATATCGCTCTTGAAGGAGGGAAAAAATACAGCAAATACAGTTTACCCCATTTTGCCCCCCCCCCCGTTTCTTTTTATGATTGACCCGAGTGCAATGTCAGCTGGTGATGGCTTTGATGATGAAACGGTGTAAAAAAATGCACAACTCTCCCGCTTGGCCGAGACGACTTGCTGCAGGTAGCGTGACTTGCCAAGCTGCGGCGGTTCAGTCTGCCAATGAGCTTGGTCATGCTTTACGACCTGAGCGGTCAATCAACACTCCCCCCCCCCGCCCGCCATGTCGCAGCATCGTCGTACGCCGCAAAAAGGTGCGGTGTGTTGCAGGATACTCCCATGCAGCATTTCTTTGGATTTTGCAGGGTGCAGGTGTGGGGGGTTAAACAGTTATTTCACTCAGCGATAATATAATAAACTCAAACTTTAGTTTTTCGACCATAATCCTTTGCAGAAACCTGTTTGAAAACCCCATTGTTAAAAAAACAAGACATTTCCCATTTTAATCCATGTCTGATTTTTTTTTGGTTAATCGCGATTGAACAATACAAACACGTCTGCTCACAAAGGAACGCTGCACGAGGATAATGCGTCGTTCACAATGAGACGCAACAGGAGATGCCAGTTGCAATGTTCCCTGTAATTTTTCATGTGTCTGAGCAGACACACAAGCTCCCTCGGCACACTGAGGCCCACTGTGAGCAACATCAGATGTGTACGAGTGATGTGTTGTTCGTGAACAAGCCGGAACTCAGAGCCGGAACTCTGAAGTGAACGAAGAGAGCCGGTTCCTAACAAGGAGCTGGAAATGGGAGCCGACTTTTTTTGTCCTCTATCCCCCCCCCCCAGTCTTCGGTTAAAGCCGCACGTGATTGGTCCATATCCGTGGTAGAGTAGGGAGGGGAGAATTACAGACACACGCAGCAGTGAGGAGAAGGAGAAGGGGGAGGTGTGTTGGGGTAGACAGGTGGACAAATGTTATCACATTATGTTGCTATTACTCAATTATTATATTTTTTACTAGTTGGTATGATAGCATTATTAATATGAAAAGCAAATTAGTGACAGCTGATCATCAGACCAGAGTAACCACAGGAAAAGTGAAAGTTCGTGGATGTGCACATATAAATCAGGCCATATAAATAAAAATATTTGATATAGTGTATTTTTTACATGAGTAATTTGTTTTTCACATAATTTTACATGATGTTAGGTAGTTTTTAAGCATAAAAAAACTAAAAACAAACTGAGGAGCCATTTGGGAGCCAAAAGAGCCAGATCGTTTTAGTGAGCCGAGCCAAAAGAACCGGCTCTCTGAAAAGAGCCGGAATTCCCATCACTAATGTGTCCGATGTGGCCACTCACCAGTTTCACATGATTGGTCAAGAACGCAGCAATGAGGGGCGGTGGTTTAAACATTATTCTGAATTACATGATTCTGAAACTTAATTGGTTCCCAGAAAGTGCGCGTAAGGCGAAACGTGCGTATTCCAAACCTTAATTTTCCAGAGGAAACCATTAAAATGTGAATAATCCGTTCCCAGGTCCCCATAAAACATAATTTATACTAAATAAGCCTTAAAACTACACAAAATACCTTATTTTTTGTCAAATAAATGTGCCATGGTATTGTAATTAAAGAAATAAACTGTACTATATAATAAAGTCGTTTTATTTACCTTTGTGATGGTCGTTGATGGCTTGATGGAATGGATAGCTTTTTGCATAAAGTGTCTCAAGAAGTTCTGGGTTGTACATCTTGGAAGTTGTGATATTGCAACAGATGCAGGCAGACACAGTCGAAACTTCATTAATAGCTGGTTCCCTACTACTCTACAAATTGTAAATATGGCTTGTGCGGGTTATTTGTGGAGCCTGATTGATGGGATATTTTAACCTTGCAGTCTACACTGTGCCTTTGAACTCTCAATAAAGTTGAAACGAGTCCAAATTTCACTGTGTTTTCTCGCCATATTGTCACCTTTTCACTTTTGTTTTTTTTCACTTTTGTTTTTTGTTTCAAGCTCTGTCGTCTGCCTTTCCTCTTCATGTGCAGCTCTGTGTTTCAGTAACCCCTCCCCCTGCTCACTGCTGCGTGTGTCCTGCTGCATCTGTCCCCTCCCTCCTCTACCACGGATCTTGACCAATCACGAGCTGCTTTAACCAAAGACTGGGGGCGGGGCATAGAGGACAAAAAAAAGTCGGCTGCCATTTTCAGCTTCTCGTTCACTTCAGAGATCCAGCTCCAAGAACTGGCTCGTTAGCGAGCGACACATCACTCCCTGTGGCGCTCTGTGTGTTTCCCGAAAAATGGTTTGTATGCCAAGATCATATTCTTGCGAATTTAACGTTCGTTATTTTGTATAGTGGGTCCTTGGCTTACGAACTTAATTGGTTCCCAGACAGAGTGTGTAAGGCGAAAGGTGTGTATCCCAAAAATTAATTTCCCATAGGAAACCATTAAAATGAGAACAACCCGTTTCCAGGTTTCCATAAAATATAATTTTCAAATAAATAAGCCTTAAAACTACACCCAACATACCTTATTCTATTTAGGATAAATGTGATATTGTATTTTAATGAAAGAAATACACTGCACTGTATAATAAAGTCACTTTATTTACATTTGTGATGGTCGTTGATGGCTCTTAATTGATGAGAAGGTTTCTTCAGCCGTCATATGTACTTTTTTTGAAGGTGTCGGACGTTTCACCTCCTAACAAAGAGGCTTTGTCAGCGAACTAAAGTCTTACTGGTCGTGTCGGCCCTATTTATATATCCCTAATGTCCGGATACATGAGGCACCACAGCAAAAGCAGAGCGAGACAAAAGGGTAAATTTCAAAAATTACTTTTACTGAAACAATCTCAGCTACTGGTAAACACGCTAAAAATTAGGAATGAGCAGATTTCAAGGGAGAATTGGATCAAAAATTTGTCAGACAGAGATCTCTCAGAGACAGAAAAGGCTGTACTAACCAAAGGTTAAAATTTCTCAGTAACTCCCAAAACAATTCCTACAATAGATTACATCACAGCTACTGAATCGGCTATTAAAAATAAACTTTCGTATGCAGAGGCAGATGATCTACGCATTAAAATATCAGCCCTCCTCAGTAGTGCCAAACTACCTCCGTCCAACATAACATTAGAAGAGAGAAAGGCGTTAACTACTCTACAAAAAGACAAAAATATTACTATTTGGCCAGCAGGCAAGGGCAGATGCAGAGTGCTTCTCAACACATTGGATTATGAAGACAAAATAAATAGGTTAATCAGTGATTCTAACATTTATGAACAACTAAAAAGGGACCCTTCCAATAGATAAAAGAAAGAAATGATAGACTGTCTCCAAAAGTTAGAGAAAGGAAAACATATAGACAGACAGATGTATTTTAGATTATACGCGGGAGAGGCCACGCCATGTATCTATGGCCTGCCAAAAATACATAAAGAAGGGTTCCCCCTCAGACCCATTGTTTGTAGCATTGACTCCTCTACATACAATGTAGCCAAATATTTAAAAACTATCTTACCTCCGTTGGTTGGTAAGACAGAATATCACGTAGAGAACACCACAGGGTTTGTAGAGAGGATCAAAGACCTTATATTGCAACCTGTGGAAACGTTGGCATCTTATGATGTGACTTCTCTCTTTATATCTGTCCCAACCCCAACAGCAGTCTCAGTGGTGAAGACGAGACTGCTGTCGGACGTTTCTCTGCATGAAAGAACCAAACTTAAACCGGCTCACATCTGCCAATTATTGGAAATACTACTACGTATTTTCAATTTAGGGAGAAATTTTACAAACAAATTCATGGTTGTGCTATGGGCGCACCAGTTTCACCCATAGTGGCTAATCTGTACATGGAAGAGATGGAGAAACAGGCCCTCACATCCTTCCCGGGGACAAAACCTAGACACTGGTTTAGATATGTGGACGATACTTTTGTCATAATTAAAAAACAAGAAATTCAATACTTCACAGATCACCTCAACTCGGTAGACATCAACATTAAATTTACTCATGAGGACATTAAAGAGAACCAACTAACCTTCTGGGATTGTGAAGTAATTATAAAAGAGGACAGAGCGCAAAAACAGAAGTCTTTAGGAAGGCTACGCACACTGACCAATACTTACTTTTTGATTCTAACCGCCTTTTACAACACAAACTAGGAGTTATCAGAACCATCCAGCATAGGGCTAAACTAATACCAACAAGCATTGAAGGTAGAGAGGAGGAATCAAAACATATCAGGAGAGCACTCACTAACTATGAGTACCCTCAGTGGTCATTCAACAAATGTCAGAAAGAAAGAATAGGGAATGAAACCAAAAATTCTCAAAATACAAAAAGGAGAGGAGTAGCAGTACCTTACATTGCAGGAGTTTCTGAAAAACTACAAAGAGTCCTTTGGCAACACAAAATTCCTACTTTTTTCAAACCGATAAACACGTTAAGGCAAAAATTAGTGCATCCAAAAGATAGGCTGCCAAATGAAAAACAAAGTAATGTAGTTTATTCAATACATTGTAAGAATGAAAATTGTAAAGAGCAGTACATTGGGGAGACTCAAGAAATTCTCAAAAAAAGACTTTATCAACATCGCAGGGATAATACTAATGGGCCTCAATCGGCAGTACATTTGCACCTAAAAGCTAGCAACCACTAATTTGATGACAATGAGGTTAAAATCTTAGCGAAAGAACATAGATGGTTTGAAAGGGGAGTAGAAGAAGCGATTCTCATAAAACAACTAAATCCTTCATTAAACCGGTCTGGTGGGGTGAGGTTCAATTTGGATCGTTAGGCAACACAGGTTAGGCAACATTCGTAATGCTGACGAGGTGTTACCGGAGGGAGTAGGGCAAACAGGCCAGTCGTTAGTCAGGAATGTAGGAACATTCGGTGGGGCCACTGGGAGTGGTCCTCTGCTCCCCCCAACCTGAGAGTAGGGACCTATCATAGCTGTGTCCGGCGCCGCCATGTCTGGACATTAGGGATATATAAATAGGGCCGATACCACCAGTAAGACTTTAGTTCGCTGACGAAGCCTCTTGGATAGAGGCGAAACGTCCGACACAGATGACGGCTGAAGAAACCTTCTCATCGATGGACCACTCCTGTACGACTGAGAGCTTACACAGACGCGACAAAAGAAGGCGGGCGGGGCGATCTGTCCAGCCTATCAAGTTAGGCAAAAAAAATGGCACGCGGGGGTGAAAAAGAATCGTGATCCCGGAAAGCAACAAACTTACACGATCGCGGGTAACAATCACCTCGGGCGAAGCAAACTCTTGTGCTGGCAAGTCCAAGACACTGGCGAGGCGCGAGGCGTCGTAATCATGTCACTGCTGAGGTGACAGCGACTCGTTGAAATGTCCCAGTATCGGTGATCATAGGATTGACAACAGCTGGCGGAGGTCGGGAGCTGGCGGAGGTCGGGAGCGACGACCCCGCCCCAGCTGTCAACTCGCACGTGACAAGTTCCGTGTCATGTGAAAGCATCGAGTAAATAACGCCTTTGTGTAGCAATGGTGGGTTTCGCATATCGGTACCGGTCTATTTATTTGTCGAATTGTAGGAGAAAGTTACTCTCAGGGAAGTGACACACAGCGTGGGAAATGTGTCAGGCTGAGATTCACGTGAAAGCCGCGGTGCGCACCTGTGACGCCACAGACGCACACCTTGTTCGTGTTTCTCAATGATCTCCTTCTCCTCGACTGTAATTTTGTTTTGTGTCTTCTTCGTCTGAACACGAGCCTGTGGTGGGGTTTTTTGTCGGTCCCATAACAGCAAAAGTGTCGTTGAAGACGATCGACATGTGCACTCATAGAAAGGGGGTGTGGAAAGGTAGGCCGGCTGGGGCGCTGTTCGGTCGTGTGCTTTTGTGTTCTTCCGCCGAAGATTACTCCGCCCGCCGTGGTGGGCGGTGTGCATCGCGAAAAGTAGTGCTTAATCCAAGGTTTAATTTTCATAAATTTAATGTTCGGAAACCGAAAAATTCGTAAGGCAAGGTGTTAGTAAACCGATGCCCCACTGTAATGTCATGAGAGACCACACGGATTTGTGGAATTTCCATCAATACGGATATGGGGAAAGACGACTTGAGATATGAAAAAAAAAACTTTAACAAACGAACAAAGAAATCACTTGAAGAATAGGTCGGCCAAATATGTTAATTTTACCCTCATAAATATGAAGACTCAACTGTACGATGGCCATCCATAATCTGCCCATCTGTGAGGGAAGCTGATGTTTGGCATGGGCGCCTTACCATGGCGACGTTCCGTATTCCGAAGCGTTTGGTTGGAAGGGAGATGAAAGTTCAAATAGGGAGGGGTGTGGGGGGAGGAGGGTTGCAATTGTTGATGCTGCTCACACGAAGCCATTAAGATGAAGGATGCTCTTGATATTTAAACATGCCGCAACATGTCACGCGAGAGGAAAAGAGGTGGGGGGTTGCCTGCTCAACAGTCCAAGTGCGAGTGTGTGAGAAGATGATGTTTTTTTTTAATTTCCATTGAGCAGCTGGTGCAGGGTGCGGTCTTCTTTGCGGCGGGATGTACGCTCATCAGATTCGATGAGATACGTCAACAATTGACTTATGTAACCATGACTCGATTGACAATATTTACATCATATGTCTCAAAGTCAAGGCCCGGGGGCCAAATCTGGCCCGTCACCGCATTTTATTTGCTCCGTGAAAATAAATCACACTTGTGAAATTGCACGATGCTTGCTAAAGTCCCAACCGAAATTTCAAATAGTCATATGTAAACCACAATAACAGTCATTATGTTTGTATTCAAATTACAAAACTAGTTATTCATTAATTTGTTATGCGCTCTACATGAAATATGTGGTGGGGATGAAACATTCAAATGGCTTCCCTAAATTTTTAACGGCCCTCCGAGAGAAAACTGTCACTACAATTTGGCCCGCAGCCAAAAATGAATTTGACACCCCTGATTTGAATAGACATTGAAAATTTAAATTGAATATTCATTTCACTTTTTTAATACTTTAATTACCCCCCCAAAAAACAAACAAAAAAAAACAAAGAAAAACATTATTTTCCTCCTGATGAGCATGTGTAATTTTCCAAACATCTTATGACTGTAATTTAATTTTCCCACAACCACCCCCCACTTGCAAATGTCTTGCTCTCTTCATTGAGGATTATGCAACACCTTCATTTCCAAACGTGTGTTCGGCGCACTTTAGTCTCGGACCGCTGCTGAAAAGCCGCATTAAAGGGTCGCCTTGACCTCCTCACGGGCGTTTTAAAAAGAGCGTAGATACAAGCTGCTCTTTATTTTCCTCTGGTGAATAGATTGATGAGTGGTGAGATGTTTTCCTTTTTTTTGTGGCTCTCTGCATGGCGCTGTCAGCGCTTGCGGGGAACGTTCATTTTTAGTGTGTCGATGAAGTCGTACAAAAAGCCATGAAAAAAAAAGGCCACCAGAACATCGATCTGTTGGGATCACAACATTTGAACGTCTCCTCTTGACAAAACAGCTTGGAACTAATGATTAATAAAATTGGTCTCCGTTCCAACATTTCTCACGAAGACAACTGAATGGAAAAGGGGGACGCATCGCGACCTAACTTCTCATCGAATCCGTCAACGCAGCGTCGTGACGGATGTTGCGAAATGCGGCCAGCATAAAAAATTGAAAAGGAGTACATGGCGTCTGTAACACAAACTCCATTATCTAGCTAGCTATATAAATAGGTATCTAGCTAACTAACTATATGACTAGGTAGTTAGCTAGCTACCAACCTCGTTGTATTAATAGGTAAATAGCTAGCTAGCTATATGAATAGCTATTGAGCTAGCTTTAAATGTAAAGTGTCCTTGAGAGTTTTGAAAGGTGAATATAAATGTAATGTATTATTCTTATTATTGTTGTTGTTATGAATAGCTACCTCGCCAGCCAGCCAGCCAGCCAGACAGACAGACAGACAGACAGACAGACAGACAGACAGACAGACAGACAGACAGACAGACAGATAGATAGATAGATAGATAGATAGATAGATAGATAGATAGATAGATAGATAGATAGATAGATAGATAGATAGATAGATAGATAGATAGACAGACAGACAGACGGACAGACAGACCCACTCAAAAAAAAAATGAATTAAAAAGATAACAGTCAAAATTAAATCAAAGCAAGCGGATTAAAAAAAAAGAATCCAAAATAGTTGCTGCACACAGGAAGCATGGATTTGAACCCACAACCACAGAACAGCAAGATGGATGTGGACAAGACTCTTTCCGCCGTGCCACCAAACCCTGCTCATTGTGATCACATTTCACACAGATCCTTGGAACTGAATTACACCGAACATCAGGCCCTCTGATCATATCAAATACAAACAGGAGAAGCGCCCGTGTGGGATTTAGAACAGATGCCCTCTCACACTCAAATTGATCCAAATACAAAGCATTTTTTGCAAATACCAATGGAAGTGAAAAAAATATGGATGCTGGTCATAAAAAAAATGAAGGTCGGAGGATGTGGTTTGAAAGCCTGCATTAAAACGAAGCCGTCCGCCAAAATGCCTCGAAGGCGGGAGAGGGAGGGGTGAAGTGTGTAGAAACAGGGATCTCTGAAAACAGGTCATTGATCCGACGCGCCTTGGGGAAGGAAGGCTCCTTTGAAAAGGACAGCCAACATGTTTCCTTTCTACCTGTATTCCTCGAGTCCCCATTAGGGAACGCTCGGATGCGTAACAAGGAAATGAACTCGGGCCGTTGTTGATAGGGCAAATGGCGCTGTTTTCACCATTCAAAGAGCTAAATGGAAACCTCTCAGAATGTCTATTTCTCAAGTCCACAGTGAGACGGTGAGTGAGATGGTGCATCCATTGAGGAGCAGAATCAATCCCGTTAAAAAGTGTCCACAGTTTGTCATCCTGTTAGCAGAACCAGAGGGCACTTTGGGCATCGCTCACAATACCATTGTGACATTTTTTTGTGTGAAGCAGAGAAAATGTTACCATGAAGCCTCCTCATCTGACTATTGAAGCAGCCCGAAGACAACCGCCCGGGTCTGACATCTCAACACAAGCCCCTCTAATCCATGGTTCAGTCACTCCCAAATCCCATTTCCTTCTACATAGGTGCATTTAAAAACACCCTGAGTGTTATTTACAAGTACTTCGCAAAAACAGTTTGAGACGTGGATGAATGGACCGGGTTGAGTGAACGCTTGCGCGTGTGGCTGCCGCGACTCACCTGCAGCAAAAATATCCTGTGACTGTAAAGTGTCCTTGAGAGTTTTGAAAGGCGCTTATAAATGAAATGTATTATTATTATTATTATTATTATTATTATTATTATTATTGGGCCTGACGTAGGGAAAAAAAAAAATCACACCTCAACTGTAAGGACAATCGCAGCTGACGCCACACTAGCATCACACCCGACAAGTTAAAAAAAAGAAGCAATAAAAATAAAATAAAATAAAATAAAATTTGACCAGGAACAGGCAAAAGACATTAAAAAAAATCTAATTTCCATTAAAGGACAATCGACACTTTTTGTTTCCTAACTGACATCAGAAAAACGTTTTATAGTATCTAAAATACCCAAAACACACAGGCTGATATTTTTAGTCAAATGCAAAACACCAAAAAAGAATGACTTAAAATGTCCAAAAACTGCCACGAATCAGCTCGAAACTGAGGATTTTCATAAAGTCCCACCCCCAGTTCGTGACGTCACGCCAGGTCGTCTTGCCTTGCTCAAGAAACAAAATAATGGGTTCAGGGAGTTCAGATTCTGAGAAGATGCTTTACTCATCCAGTTATGAATATGATTGAAATAGTTCTGAAGAGGAAATAATAAATGTTTGCAATCGATTAAAGGAGTCTTCCCATATCAATTCAAGCCGTCAATGACAGCAATGTAGCGTCCCAGAAAATGCACAAGATGGCGCCCAAGCTCCGTTGGAAATGGGCTGATTTGTCTGCTGGGTATTTATGTCAGCGAGTATCAAATAGTAGTCTTGGTGCATATCACACAACGATTCTCCATTGGGTTATTTATGTGTTTTCCTTCTAATTTCGCCATCAACACGGATCAACACGAAGTTTTCAAACCAAACAAAGTACCCAAAATGCATTGTGTGTCGCTTTCTCGGTCAGTGACGATATCTACCGTGACATCACGGTAGGTATCGTCACCAACTCAAAACAAGACTTCCTGAATATTGAGTGCGAGTCTTAAAACGTAAAATATAGCTATATGCGGTTGAATCTTTGTAAAATACGCTCAGTAGAAGTCATTTGAAGTGATTCGGATTGCATGTGAAATAGCGAAAAGCAAATCTATGAAGGTACAATTTTATCCAAGTGGTGTGAAAGTGGTGTTTGCATAGCCCAGAAAGCACTTGGTGAAAATGGGCTTGAAAAAAAAAAAAAAAAAAATACAAACATACCTGAGAGACTTTTCCAGGCGACTTGCGGGCGAGCCCACAATCTCTCCCAGGGTGCAGTGGACCTGTCCCAGAAAGTCCTGCGATGAGTGGCGTGGAGATCAGTCGCCGGTTTGGCGGCATGTTAAGGCGGGAGCGACAAAAACATGAGTTGAGTATCATTCCAGGCCTTGTACAGTCAGAATTGAGAGGACATCTGAGGCAGACACGTACGTTAACGTCGGCCGGCTTTTTCCCAAGTGCGGAGAAGAAGGAGGAGGAGGAGGAGAAGGAGGAGGAAGAGGAGGAAGAGGAAGAAAGGACGGAATCAGGAGAGAAAGAGAGAAGGGACAGAGAAACCGGGGAGCAGTCGCAGTGGCAAAAGTGAGCAAATCACGGAACAGAACCGAAATCATCTTGGAGCAACATGGAGAGCAAGACTGTATTTTCCGGTGTATAAGGCGCACCCAAAAGTCTTGATTTTCTTCCAAAGCTGACCCTGAGCCTTATAATTAGGTGCGCGTTAGATAGGAAGTCATATTGGGCCACAAAAGGTTGCACAACTACTGTCAGCAGCCACAACAGGATTTTTTTGTATATGTGCCCATATAGAAGTCTGCTGCACACACACACTCACACATGCACGCACACACGCATATGTAATTTGTCATTTTTTGCTTGTTTTCATATTTAGTATCTCAAAAAAATCATTTAATTCTGAAAAATGTAAGGCCAAAATATACAAAAATGGCATTTCATTTTGGTAATCTCTTCAAATGACAGGCTGGGGGAATTTTTTTCTCAATATCGCCATCATATTGCGTTTCTGGGTCAATGATAAGAAATGGAAAATTTGACATTGTTTGCTTCTTTTTGTTTTTAGTGTCTAAAAAAAATGTTTTGTTTATTTCTGAACATTTTAACGCCCAAATATGTATAAAGCGGTTTTTCATTTCAGTGATCTCTTAAAATGACTTTGCCAGGTAATTTTCCGTTTCTGGTACATTGATTATAAATTGAAAATTTGGCATTGTTTGCTTATTTTTGCATTTAGTGTCTCAAAAAAGTGTTAATTTCAGATTTTTTGGGGGATTTGCAAGGTGGTGTTGGTGGTGGATCCTCAATAAGCAGGCAGGAGGGAGCAGCAGTTTGCATTTGACAAATTGTATTAAAATAAAGTCAGCAGGAACAAAATCTAAAACATCAAAGTCATCCGAACAGAAAAATACAAAGTATCAAAGAAAACCATGAGTAAAAGTCTGCCAAGATGAAACAAACCTGACAGGGTGCAGCAAACACATACACAGTACAATGACCCGACACCGAATGGTCGTGCCGGGAGTCCTTTTAACTGCCACTGATGAAGATGACCAGCACCTGTGCAACTGAGGGCGGGGCCGACAGCACTACCCGTTGGTCGCCAACCAGAACGTGACAGTCTGCCACTGATCGGAATGACCAACACCTGTGCAGGTGCAGGCAGGGCCGACAGCACCACCCGTTGGTCGCCAACCAGATCGTGACAATTTTAAGGCCAAAATATATCTGAAAACGGCGTTTCATTTCGGTAATCTCTTCAAATTAGTTTGCCAGGGGAATTTTTTTCAAGATTTTGATATAATTTTCAGTTTTTGGCATCATGATTAGAAATGGAAAAAATACAAAATTGTTTTTGTATTTGGTGTCTCAAAAAACAAACACAATTCATTTATTCCTGAAGATTTTAAGGTGAAAATATTACATGAAATACTCTCAGGAACATAAATGTTGTAAAGACAGAAGATTGATCATCAGCTGCGAGAATGCAATTTTTATTTCTTTGAGTGTGCGTGTGTGTATGTCTATTTTGCAATTTCTATCCTATGACTGTAAAGTGTCCTTGAGAGTTTTGAAAGGCGCTTCTAAATGAAATGTATTATTTTTATTATTATTCTGTTTCCGTGTTTGACATCAAAAAAGGAAAAGGGTGACGAAATCGGGCTGTTATGCTGACATTCCATTTGTCTAATGGGTGCATTGGATGGATGGATGGATATGCCTTTATTAGTCTCACAGTGGAGAAATTTCCATTTCACAGCAGCAAAGTGATTGCGTAACCCCACCCTCGACTGAACTCCTCTTTTAAAATGTATGGAACACCTTTCTTCAATATATCATTCATTGAAGGTGCACCTCATAGGGCGTACCAATTTCAAAACGTCTCGGCCCGGGTGGCAACTTCTTCAAAACAAAAAATAAAATATATATTTCAAATCAAAGTTTGTTTTATTCAATAAATCAAAAGGTACAAGTAAATTGCTACAAGCCACGTGGACTCCTCTTTCTAAGCGTCTTTCAAAATTCTCAAGTACACTTTACAGTCACGGTATAGTCCAAAGCACAAAACAGGCTTCTGATTAGCTGCCGTGCAGAGTATGCAAATTGGCAAACTAACGTTCGTTTGACAATAAAGTTTGACTGTAAAGTGTACTTGAAAGTTTTGAAAGGCGCTTAGAAAGAGGAGCCACATGGCTTGTAGCAGACAACGCAACGCAAACGTCTCATCATGACGACAAATGACAACTGGAGCAAAATCTTCAGCAAGGGATATTTACCATAAATTAAGCAAGGGAGCATTTGTGCTAGGTACTTCCTTAATTAAAAAAAATCATTTATACTTCGCAACAATGTTTTTTTTGCGATTAGTCGTCTTATTGTGTTTCAAGTTGTGAAAAATGGGGCAGGCAACTTTTCAGAGTTGTCTGCCCTGGTGTCCGCTACCTTTTTGTAATGAGTTTCAGACACTGCTTATGTATGGAAAAAACTTTGAAAATACATAATTCATTGGGGGTGCACCTTATACTCCGGAAAATACGGTCATTTGGGAGCGGTGGGGCGGGCATCGTATAGATCGTGGTGACGGATGGCACGTGAAGGATGACCGCATGATGAGAGGTGTGTGAAAACAAGCTTTAGCAACGCACGGCAAAACTTGACGAGCGAGCAGAAGAAGGCGGGAGCCAGAATGTTTGGTCGCATGCAAAGCAAACGCTCTTCTCTCCAAACGCACATTCGGAATCCATCAAGCGCGTGGTTTTGTTTCTTATTCCTGATCATAGTGTGGAACTTTGAACCTGTAAGTTTGATTCGTATATTCTCCAAAGGGGAATTGAACGAAATCTATTTTCCACTTTGGCGCATGATGCCATCCGTTACTCCAATGTGGCGCCTCATTCGATTTGCAAGCGACTACAAAGTGTGCGACATGCTCACATTGAAGCAAGCAAAGCAAAACTGGGACAGGACGAACAACACCGAGGGGGCAACGAGGTGCACTTTAGCTTTGGGGGTCTGCAGAGAAGGAGCTTTTTACTCACATGCTTGGCCAGATCGGGACTCCGAGAATCAATATCAAACCTGAAACCATCGAGAGAGAAAAAAAAATCATAAAAAAATGCACAGCAAAAGCGGCACAGTTTTCAACACATTTGTTGACATCTTGAAATTGAAACGAGTCTGCTTTGTTGTCATCCTAATTTGCCGCAAACAGTAAATTGGGTCCCCGGGACGTCTTTCCATCCTTTTTCCAGACCGCTTATTCCTCATTCGGGTTGCGGGGGGTTCTGGAGCCTGTCCCAGCTGCCTTCGGACACTAGACGGGGCACACCCTGGACCAGTTACCAGTTAATTTAATTTAATCTAATTGAATGTAATTTAATTTAAATCTTAATTTAATTTAATGTAAATCAAATCTTAATTTAATTTAATTTAATTTAATGTAATTTAAATAAAGTAAGATAAAATAAGATAAAATAAAATCCATTATCCGTACCGCTTATTCCTCATTAGGGTGGCGGGGGTGCTGGAGACTTCAGCCATTCTTGGGCACTAGGCGGCGGACACCCTGAAATGGTTGCCAGCCAATTTAATTTCATTCAATTTAAAAAAAAGGAGTCATAAAACGGCTTACAGGAAAGTTCATGCATCCATTTTCCAGACCGCTTTAACCTAGGGTCGCGATGGGTGCTGGAGCCCAACCCAGCTGTCTTTAGGCAGTAGGCAGGGGACACCCTGAACCGCTCACAATACCAGCCAATCGCTAGGCCCACAGAAACAACAAACCATCACTCACATTCCCACCTCAAGCCGTTTTTTTTCTTTTGAGCATTCAATCAACCTGCCACGCATGTTTTTGGGGAATGTGGGAGGAAACCGGAGTACCCGTAGAAAACCCACGCAGGCCCGTGGAGAACATCAAAACTCGATACGGAGGCCCTGAGACGGGATTTGAACCCATGACTTCTGCACTGCGAGGTCGACACGCTCACCACTGGGTCACAGAGCCGCCCTTGGACATCTTTCGAATTGTAAAAATGGAATGTAATGTAAAAAAAACATCTGTCTCCCTCTCCATCCATCCTGTGTAAACGAGGCCTTAAATCGCAGGCGTCTGCCAGTCAACGTAAAAGTAATTAAACTCCAGAAGGCCTCGGGTACCCACCTCTCCTCCCCCTAACGCCTCCCCCAGTGATAAAAGCAAGATGTAAATGAGTCCCCATCTAATTGCGAAGGGACAGACTCCCCTGCTGTTTCAATCTACATTTCCACCCCCATCGCATTGCAAAAAAAAAAATGAATTCTGGAGGAGAAAGAAAAATCTCTGCACACTCAAGTGTCCGCAAGGGACTTGGCAGAGTTCATTTGATTGGCGGGGGAACGGGTGGCTCTCAAATTAAAGGTGCGCCTCACTAACCGGGTCACCGCCATTGAGGATAGCATGAACCGTTCGCGTCATTATTGGACGTGTCAAAAAATACAGTACAGTGATACCTCGGCTTACGAACACTTTAGCTCACGAACTTTTCACCTTATGAACATTAAATTCACGAGGATATAATCTTGGCATACGAAGTAGTTTTTGGCAACCAGACCAATCCATACGGAGCACCACGGTGGCAGGCGGACTAGTTTTCGACGGAAGAACACCAAACCACAGAGTCGAACAGCGCCACGTTGGCTGGCGGACTAGTTTTCCACACCCTCATTGAGTGCGGATGTGGTTTGTTATCGAATGGAGTACTTTTGCTATTATGGGACCGAAAAAGATCCCACCACAGGCTAGTGTTAAACCGAAGCGGACACAAAAGAAAATTACGGTCAAGCAGAAGAAGATCATCGAAAAACATGAACGAGGTGCGCGTTTGTGTGACTTAGCATCCCTGTGCCATTACGCTAAGTTGACCATTGCTACCATCCATTGACAACTACCATCACAAAGGTAAATAAAATGACTTTATTATATAGTACAGTTTATTTCTTTAATTACAATACAATAGCACATTTATTATACGTGAAATACGGTATATTTTGTGTAGTTTTCAGGCTTATTTAGTAGGAAATTGTGTTTTATGGGGACCTGGGAACTAATTATTCTCATTTTTAATGTTTTCCTATGGGAAATAAATGTTTGGAAGACAAACTTTGCCTTATACACACTTTCTGGGAACCAATTCAGTTTGTAAGCTGAGGTATCACTGTATCTCACTTTTGGCTTGATTCGTGGAAGGACTTGTTGCTAATTAGCATTTAGCATTTCTGTCTTACATGTGAAGTACAGAAGAGCCAGGCTAGTAGTGAGCTTCTTTATTGTGGTTTTTTTTTGCTTTATATTTCAAAATAAAACTGTTTTCATCCAACGCATAATGATTTATTTTCACCTTTTCTCATACCCAAAGATTTTGTAAAAAAAAAAAAAATAGCAGCCGCAATAATTATCTCAATGAAAAACATGTATTTGTAACCATTCTGCATTTTTATTTGGATACCGTTGCTCACGAGGGATGGAATTCAGGAGCTGTCAGAGTGCAAAGAACAACAATATAATGTTATCTCAACATGTACCTATAAATTATACCATGTGTACGTGTGTGCGTGTGTGTGTGTGTGTGTGTGTGTGTGTGTGTGTGTGTGTGTGTGTGTGTGTGTGTGTGTGTGTGTGTGTGTGTGTGTGTGTGTGCATGTGTGTGTGCCTGGTCATGTACATGAGATCTCGGCAAGTTTTTAAAGACTTGCTTGGTTTTGACAGCCGGCGAGATTAGGGATAAAAATTGATATGAAATATGTATCACCCTCATCATTTTCTATGGGGACAAAGCGGCGATGAATAATTCCTCCGGAGAGACGCAAGACGAGGAGAAAATGAAATTCAGGTTAGAGGACGAGGGAATAAGGACATTATTTATTATATATGATATATTTTACGCCGCACAAAAAGCGGGTTGGCGAGCCGCATTTTTTTGATGGCGACTATATTCCGATTTCAACGAAAGTGGTAAGTTAGCATTGTGAATGGGCGGCAAGAATTCATGCGCTGTCATATCGGCAGCTTTATGTCAACAGCACAGTCAATCATTAGCGCCCGTCATGTTCCTCTCAATTAACTTTAAAGGAGATGTGTACCCCCCCCCCCCCCCCACGCATGTCACATTTTCATAGGTGTTGTAAATAAAATCACTCGATAAAGCAAAACAAAAATGTCCAGGAGTGGGGTGGGGGTGGTAAAGAACTCAGGTTGTTCTTTTGGACCAAATTGAAATTAATCCACAGCTGCTAGCTGGCGCTACCTTCATCTGGATTTTTGTTTATATATTTACTTATTTTCTTTCATTCACTCATTCATCTTCCATCTGACCACCATATTTATTTATTTATTTATTTATTTGTGTATTTATGTATTTGTGTATTTATTTATTCATTTACTTACTGATCTGTCTATCTATAAACTTGAGGCAAAGGAAAACTGAAGGAAAAATTCCTCATTTTTTTTCAAGTCGACCTCCATCAGAAGGAATCTGCACTGGGGGTCACGTTAGGTTTTGACTGTTGGATGGACCACCAGGGTTCACACATATGGAAAGTCTATCCCTCACTCCCTCCCGCTATCTATCTATCTATCTATCTATCTATCTATCTATCTATCTATCTATCTATCTATCTATCTATCTATCTATCTATCTATCTATCTGTTTATTTATTTGTTAATTTGTCTGTTCATTCATTTATTTGTATTTTCACTTCTTGATTTATCTATTCATTTATTCATTGATTTGTGTATTTATTAGTTTGTTTATCAGTTTTTATTGATCTATTATTTACATCTATTCATGTGTTCGTTTGTTGACATACAGTAAAGTCTCGTTATATCGATATCGGATATATCGATAGTCCCGGTTATATCGATACTATTTCTATGCACGCACGGAGAAAACTACATGCAAACAGGGTCGGATATATCGATAGTCCTGGTTATATCGATATTTTTTCGGACTCCCTTGAATATCGATATAACGAGACTTTACTGTATTTATTTTTTGATTTATGTATTTATGTTTTTGTTTCAAAGGTTGAAATGATTCCTTGACTAATTTACATATTATGGATGGGGGAGGTGGTTGTGGACTCCCTTTTTCAACTGCCCGACGTGAGCACGAGTGGGGAAGCTCAGCGAGTATGCGGAGAGAAAGATTTGGAGCAGCGCCCTCAGGTCAGCTTGGTTGCGGTCTCAGGGGAGCTCATCAAAGCGGATAACTTACACGTCAAAGCGCAGGTTCTGCTTCTCTTCAAAGAAGTAGTCCAGGATGTATTTCCTGACAAAGTCCGGGTTCAGAGTGTTGTCAATCACCTCCGTTCTTCCAAACTGGATCACAACATGGAGATATGGCAAAAACAATGAGAACATATTTTCAATATGGCTTCACTCCAATTCACGTCGCCTGTCACATGGCAAAGACTGTCGCTAATCGGAAATGAGTTGCCAAACTACTCCGCAACAGGTGAGGCCTCGGGTGTACCGCATTGACGCACGGGCGTCAATTGATCACAGTTGATGTGTCAACAAAGCGACGCCAATCTTGGCATCCATTCGGAACGTAATCAGAAACGCCATCTGCAGCATATCGCGGAACCGATAATTTGTCTGACTGCAGCCAGGTTGAATTCATCAACGTGGTATTGGCAGCACACGATTGTCCAATCACGTGATTGAGAGGAGAAGGGAAAAACAAAAAAAAAGGGCAAAGGCAAACACTTGATAGGCGGCCAGAGTACGTCAATACAAAATTCGGCGCACAGTCAAACCTGGGTTTTCAAATGTTTTGGTTTACAACCGAATTTCGGTTCTCGACCAAACTGAGTGCACCTGAATGCACCACTCGATTCCCCTCTGCTTCTTATACGTCATTGCCTCATGTCATGTCTCATTGTGACCGACACATTATCCTCGTGTAGCGCTCCATTGTGAGCAGACGTGTTTGTATTGTTTCTTCTTCTTCTTCTTTTCCTTTCAGCTTTTCCCTTCAGGGGTCGCCACAGCGAATCAATGTCCTCCATCTATCCCGGTTTTGTGCATCCTCTTCTCTCATACCAGCTACCTTCATGTCCTCTTTGATCACATCCATAAACCTCCTCTTCGGTCTTCCTCTCGGTCTCATGCCTGGCAGTTCAAGGCTCAACATCCTTCTCCCGATATAGTCACTCTCTCTCCTCTGGACATGTCCAAACCATCTCAGTCTGGCCTCTCTGACTTTCTCTCCTAAGCCTCTAATATGAGTTGTCCCTCTAATGTACTCATTCCTGATCCTATCCAACCTGGTCACTCCCAAAGAAAACCTCAACACCTTGAGCTCTGCCACCTCCAGCTCTGCTTCCTGTCTTTTCTTCAGTGGCACTGTCTCCAGTCCAAACAACATGGCTGGTCTCACCATTGTTTGTATTGTTTAATCACGATAAATAAAAAAATAAAAAATGGCGTTGATTACATTGATTATAATGGGAAATGTTTCGCTTTTTGACCAAATCGCTTTTCAAAAAGGTTTCTGGACGGATTATGTTCGAAAACCCAGGTTTGACAGTATGTGACATTCATTCTGTCGTTACATCGGCATCTGGGACGTTTAGCCAAGCCGTTAAAACATACTTATGCCTTGGTATTCTCCGAGAGTGAGAAAAACAATGAAATGAGAGGTTTCCCTCTGAGGGACATTCCAGCGCCAATTTATCAGCGAGAGAGGAATGGGAATCAGTAGCGGATTGAGGAGAGGAAGTAAAGTGTGTTTTCTCAAGGCTGGTCTGCACCCATGTCAAATTTCAGTTTTCATGACGGATAAGACCCCCTCCCGGGAGATCATCCATTTTTCAGCATCGCTCGATTGGTGATTCCCAAAGCTCCACCGTAAAAGATCAACGAGCACGCCATTGGAAATGACGATAGCCCGTTTTATATGTCCAGCGTACCCATTGGAAATTGGCTCCTCGTAAATTCATTCATTTCATTTTTAATGGGATTTTTCTGCAAAGCCCCAACCTGGACCCTACGCACTCTGCGCACCACCTTTTCCAGCTACTCCCCTCAGGCAGGTGCTACCGATCGAGGCGCACCAAATTCACACTTTTTGTTTAATTTTCCGTGGCATTTTTCCACAACAGTCCGAGATATCTGAGGATGGTGCCAAAGCATTGTGCTGGACCCTGCGCACCATGCCCACCACCTTTTCCAGCTACTGCCCTCAGGCAGGCGCTACCGATCCATGCACACCAAATCCAACAAACAGGTGGCGGAAGAGTTCGTGGAGTTGACAGTGCAGCGTGCGCTCGTGTGTGTCTTCTGGAGGTGAGGGTGTGGAGCTTCTGGGGGTCTTACCTCTCGCCACTGTTTGCACTCCACACCCTGCGTGTACAACACCACCACTGCCAAGAGAGAAGAAAGCAGAAGCCATAAAAACAAAGAAAATGGTTTCATCATCAAAATATGACGAGTGAGTCGCCTCCGTGTCAGATTGTGACCTTGAAATTGTACGGCAATGCCAGTTCCTAATTTTGAGTCGCATCTTTAATAAATGAAATAATCCCACCCCACCCCCGCCATTTTCGATGAAGCGTCAGCAGTGACTGAAATATCAGCTAATGAGACAACGAAACCAGGAGAAGGCCAAGTTCTGTAGTTTTGGGCCACGTTTGAGGGCCAAACGTTTGTATACACGAGCTCATAGGAAATTGACCGAATGCGCATGTAAAATACCGTATTTTCCGCTGTATAAAGTGCACCAGACTATAAGGCACCGCCCCAATGAATGACATGTTTAAAAAAAGTTTTCCGTATATAAGGCGCACCACCACATTTTAAAGGGAGGTTCAGTAAAGGCTGGGGTTACGTAATGCACCCATGACACGGACAGTGATGCGATAAAGGGAATATCAACAAAATAGCCATTATTTTCCTTTGTTGATATGAAACACGAAAATATAATTTAAGAATAGTATAATGTATCGTATTTTCTCCATTTTTATGAGCTCAAAAATACTTCAGGGTTTTATCTGAGTTGATCCTCCTTCGTTAAAAAAATTATAAGTGCCTTGCACGCTGGGTCCGAGAGGACAGTGATTTCATCTGTACTGTATGTCATGCATATTAGCATATTTGACAATAAAATTTACTTTGACTTGACTTTAATCACAATACAACAATAAATGTGATTTTCAGAGATTACCGCATGCTTCTTTAAAATGTTTATGTTCCTAAGAGGTTTTCATGGAATATTTTGGCCTTAAATTTTTCTGAAATATCCAATTTCTTTATTGAGACGCGAAATACAAAAATAAGCAAAAAACGCAAAATTTTCCATTGTGCCAAAAACGGAAAGTTGTGGAGAAGTTGAGAAAAAAAATAACCTGGCGAAGTCATTTTAAGATATTACCGAAATGAAAAGCCGCTTTATATGTACTTGGGAGTGAAATATTTCTGAAATTGTTTTTTTCTTGAGACACTAAATACAAAAACAAGCAAAAAAACGCAAATTTCCTTTTTGAATCATTACGCCCAAAACGGAAAATGATGGTGAAATCGAGAAAAAAATTCTGCCTGGCGAAGTAATTTTGAGAGATTACCAAACTGAACTGCCGTTTTATATCTATTTTGGACTTACAAATTTCAGAAATAAACATTTTTTTGGAGACACTAAATAAAAACAAAAAAATAATCAGAAAATGGCAAATTCCCATTTCCATTCCACCTTGTAAAGTAACTTTAAAGGACAACCGACATCTCCGGACAAGTTGTGTCCATAATTTGTAAAATGTCTTCAAATGACTTCTATTGAGCGTATTTTAGAAAGATTCCACCGCATATAGCTATATTTTACATTTTAAGACTCGCGCTGAATATTCCGGAAGTCTTGTTTTTGAGTTGGTGACGAGTCCGTACGTTACGTCACTGAAAGAACGCCCCTGACCGATAAAAAGACACATGGTAGCAGTCCTTCCATCACGTCAATGCATTTTTCTGTACTTTGGCCTGAAAACGTTGTGTAGGACCAAAAAGAGGCAGAAGAGGGTGACCAAGCTCCATATAAGGAATTTATCAGTCTTTTATTTATCAGACATTTCCCACCCCTGATGCCTCAAAATGATACAGAATAAATTATTTAATCGATTGCAAACATGAATGCTTTCTTCTTCAGAACTATTTGAATCATATTCATAACTGGATGAGTAACAGGAAAGCATATCTCCGAATCTGAAGTCATTGTTTTGATTCTCGAGCAAGTCAAGACGTCTTGCCGTGACACCACAAACATGGGGGCGGGACCTTCTTAAACTGGCCACTTCCGGTTTCAAATTGAAGTACTTTTTAGACACTATTGTTTTGTATTATTGGTGTTTTGCATTGGACTAAAAATATACTGCGCGTTTTGGGTAATTTAGATGCTATAAAACGTTTTCCTGATGTCAGTTAGGAAACAAAAAAGTGACGTCGGTTGTCCTTCAAGAGATTACCGAAATGAATATAAAACACCGTTTTATATATCCTGGCATGCACCACCCACTACTTTTTCTCCGGGGGAAGGGGTTGGGGGTCGAGTCGGTGGCTACTGACAGTCGTTGCCAGTTGGGACTCATTATTACTTCACATATAAAGGGCAGAGTCATCTTTAGAAGAAAATTAAGGCTTATAATACAGTACTCTTTGAACCTGCTACACATTTTGGCAATCTTTCCTTAAGGTCATCTGCGTCCATGACTAAAATGTGATTTAAACGCACTTTCTTCAGGATGGGATTTCCTGTTTCCTTACCAATCTCACAATTTAACACAAGTAGAGCTCGGTGCAACACTACTGAATACAAAGTAGGTCCATAGTCGCATCCTCAGTGCGTTTTGTTTCCACAAAGGAACACACCTTCGTCCTCTTTTTCTGTTAAGCGCCGCTCTCGTCCCGCATTTTTTTTTTAACGAGAATTCCCGGATTACGAAATGCCATTTTGTTTCATCCGGCTTTCGGAAAGAACTGGGTTTGTGTTTTACACAAAAAAATAAATCACTCCTGGGAGACTCTATGAGGAGTAAAAAAACTCAGTTCAATACATGGGTTAAAGTTTAGATCAGGTTCACATTGAGTTTCAAACAAAATCAAATTTAAACTGAAATGTGATTTGCGCAATTGTCGGCTGAGTTGATGAGATTAATCAGGTTTAGATTGCATTTCCTTTGCCTTTAGTTCCAATTTAAACTGAATTTTAAATGACGTTACGAGTTTCTGATACGCTTTGGTTCCATTTCAGACAGTAACACCATTGGTCATGTCACCAGCTTTCGTTTAGCAGAGCTCACATCCTTCATTACGCCTGCAATAGCATCTGAAACATACTGTAGTCTTTTTATATACAGTTGTTCAACACCAATTTCAACCATGGGGAAATGTAAGAATTGTGATATTGGAACGAAGTACAAGGCAATAGAGCTGTGGAGGAGAATCCAACAAGAAGCAAATACTTTATCAACGTAAGTAATGTAAACGTTGCAGTTTTGGTTTTCCATACATGTATTTAATTGTGTTGTATTCATCTTTTTATCACTTGCAATAATCACTGTTTTCCATACCATACTATGCAGTGTCTGAAACGCATGACAAAAAGTTAGTGGACACCCGGGCAGACAACTCTGAAAAGTTGCCTGCCCGATTTTTCACAACTTAAAATACATTAAGACGTCTAATCGCCCCCAAAAAATAAAAACATTGTTGCAAAGTTTCAAGGTTTTTTTTTTTTAATTAAGGAAGTACTAACCACAAATGCTCCATTGCCTAATTTATGCTAAATATACCTTGCTGAAGATTTTGCTCCAGTCGTCGTTTTTGGTGGTTTGTCGTTTCATGGTGTACAATGTAGCGTTCGCAATGTGCTGTCTGCTCAAAGCTACATGGACTCCACTTTCAAATTGCCAAACGAACGTTCGTTTGGCAATTTGCATACTCGGCACCGGCAGCCAATCAGAAGCCTGCTTCGGCCTACACCCTGACTGAAAAGTGTACTTCAAAGTTTTGAAAGCCGCTGAGAAAGTGGAGTCCACATGGCTCGTACCATTTTGTTTGTGGCTTTTGGTTTATTGAATAAGCCATACATTTCATTTTGAAATGCAGTTCGGCGCAGGATCTAATATATCCATAGTCCGGTTATATCGATATTTTTTCCGACTCCCGAGAATATCGATATAACGAGACTTTACTGTGCATCCAAACGGAACTCAGCAAAACCCAAAGGCGCTTCGTGACGGTAAACTGTCCTGATAATCATCAAAAGCTAAGCTACAATTAATTACCAATATTCAAACAAAGAAACAAGGGCGGCCCGGTAGTCGAGTGGTTAGCACACCGGCTTCACAGTGCAGAGGTCGCCGGTTCGCGTCCCGGTCCGGCCTCCCTGTGTGGAGTTTGCATGTTCTCCCCGGACCCGCGTGGGTTTTCTCCGGGTCCTCCGGTTTCCTCCCACACTACAAAAACATGCATGGCAGGCAGATTGACCACTCCAATTTGTCCCTAGGTGTGAGTGTGAGAGTGACTGTTGTATGTCTTTGTGTGCCCTGCGATTGGCTGGCAATCAATTCAGGGTGTCCCCCGCCTCGTGCCCGAAGACAGCTGAGATAGGCTCCAGCAACCCCCGCGACCCTAATGAGGAATAAGCGGTACGGATAATGAGATGAGAAACAAAGAAACACAAAAAAGAGCTTACATGGGTCGGATTTAGAGAAGGTGTCTCTGTCCAAGAGATTTCTAGAAGAGAAGAGAAAGAAAAACAAGGGTCAGAATGCAGTTTTTCCTCCAGCATCTCATGCTAATGCTAACGTCACTCGCATTTCAGATGGTAAGTATTCAGGTTTCATTATAGATTATCCAAATCTATTTTTGGGTTATTGGTCTCAGGGGTTTGGCCACGATCACTGTAAGACACTGAGATACCTAAAAATTCAATGAATAGAAATGAGTTTTATTTTGGAGATAATCCAACAAAGCAATGGGGGTGCCGTCGGCGTGCTTGTCACCTCCCCCCGTCTCACACAAGAAACGTGTATGGGCCTAATCGAAGCGGCTTTGTGAGGTTTAGGGCTCAGAATGACCTGACTGCTGTCGAAATATCACAAGCAGAAGATCGGAAAAAGCATACGTGCCAACGACTGCCTTTTTGTGTTAGCTTAGTATCAATTATGAGACACAGTGCTTAGCCTGAAACACATCTTGAAAAATAACGCGAACGGGGTCACTTTTACAACATTATTCCACTCCAACACGCTAAGATAATAAATTGATATTTTTTTCAATTTTAAGCAATTCAATGTGATGAAAGTGAACAATTCAATGTGATGAAGTGAACATTTTGGTGCCTAGTTTAAATATTTTGACATGAGGGGGCAAACGGCAGCCCCCACTTGAAATTGGCAGATTTTCCCCCGAGCCTGTCTGCCAAATCATGGGCGGAGAAACTGGAAAACTGGAGGGGGGTGGGATTATGTCAATCAATCCCACATTTTAGTACCAGTGGAGCTAACAAAGAAGGAATCAGATCACAAATTGGTAAATCCATACTTGATGTATGTCCTGGAAATATATATTTAATACCAAGTGTCATGATCTGGTTGGCGACCAACGGGTGGCGCTGTCGGCCCCGCCTGCACCTGCACAGGTGTTGGTCGTTCCGATCAGTGGCACGACCATTCCGTGTCGTATCATTGTATGTGTTTGCTTCACCCTGTCAGGTTTGTTTGATCTTTGCAGATTTTTACTCATGGTTTTCTTTGATACTTTGTACTTTTCTGTTCGGATGACTTTGATGTTTTAGATTTTGTTCCTGCTGATTTTATTTTAATACAATTTGTCAAATACAACCTGCTGCTCCCTCCTGCCTGCTTATTTGGGATCCACAACCATCACCACCTCGCAAACCGTGACACCAAGTCGATTTGACTTCATAATCCTCTTCAAACCAAACTGAAATTCCGTCACATTCTGTGGAGCTGCAGAGATTGAATAATGAAGGAGGTGTTGGGGGGAGGTGGGGACACCGGGTGCCACCGAAGGAAGAGGTCGGCAGATGGCTCCGTTGGTGAAAAGAGCCGCAGATGTTTTGCTACCTGGGTGATGACTTAGAAAACATGTCTGATTTATGATTTAATACTAATGTAGTTTGGAGCATAATAATAAAAGATTAATCTTTTTTTCAAATTTGGAGGTCTTTATTCACATAGAACAGCAATTAATTAAGCCATTCTGTGTTTCTCATTTGCTTTTTTACTTTTAATTTCAACTATCTTAAGCAGGTGGTTTGGTTCATTTGAAACATCTTCTTTTCCTTTCAGCTTTTCCCTTCAAGGGGTCACCACAGCAAATCAGTGTCCTCCATCTTTAGAGGTTTGATTTGCATATTTGTTTTGGCCAGGCTTATACGTCGGATGCCCTTCCTGACACAACCCTTTGTATTAATAGTAATAATAATCTCATCTCATCTCATCTCATTTTCCGTACCGCTTATTCCTCATTAGGGTCGCGGGGGTTGCTGGAGCCTATCTCAGCTGTCTTCGGGCACGAGGCGGGGGACACCCTGAATTGGTTGCCAGCCAATCGCAGGGCACACAAAGACATACAACAGTCACTCTCACACTCACACCTCGGGACAATTTGGAGTGGTCAATCTGCCTGCCATGCATGTTTTTAGAGTGTGGGAGGAAACCGGAGGACCCGGAGAAAACCCACGCGGGTCCGGGGAGAACATGAAAACTCCACACAGGGAGGCCAGACCGGGACGCGAACCGGCGACCTCTGCACTGTGAAGCCGGTGTGCTAACCACTCGACTACCGGGCCGCCCTAATAATAATAATAATAATAATAATAATAATAATAATAATAATAATAATAATAATAATAATATTTTCCTTTCGGCTTTTCCCTTCAGGGGTCGCCACAGCGAATCAATGTCCTCCATTTCACTCGGTTTTGTACATCCTCTTCTCGCACACCAGCTGCCTTCATGTCCTCTTTGACAACATCCATAAACCTCCTCTTTGGTCTTCCCCTCGGTCTAGCTGCCTGGCTGTTCATCCATAAACCTCTTCGGTCTTCCTCTCGGTCTCCTGCCTGGCAGTTCAAGGCTCAGCATCCTTCTCCCGATATAGTTACTCTCTATCTTCTGGACATGTCCGAACCATCTCAGTCTGGCCTCTCTGACTTTCTCTCCAAAGTCTCTAATATGAGTTGTCCTTCTAATGTACTCATTCCTGATCCTATCCAACCTGGTCACTCCCAAAGAAAACCTCAACATCTCCGGCTCTGCTACCCCCAGCTCTGCTTGCTGTCTTTTCTTCAGTGGCACTGTCTCCAGTCCAAACATCACGGCTGGTCTCACCACCGTTTTATATACTTTTCCTTTCATCCTAGCTGAAACCCTTCTATCGCACATCACACCTGATATTTTTCTCGAGCCGCTCCAGCCTGCCCGGACATGCTTCTTTCACCTCTTTTCCACACTCTCCATTACTCTGGACAGTTGACCCCAAGTACTTAAAATCCTCCACCTTCTTTATCTCTTTTCCCTGTAGCATCACTCTTAGACTTGGATCCCTCTCATTCACACACATATATTCCGTCTTGCTGCGACTGATCTTCATTCCTCTCCTTTCCAGGGCGTATCTCCACATCTTTAGTTTCTCCGCCACCTGTTCCCTGTTTTTGCTACAGATCACAATGTCATCGGCAAACATCATGGTCCAAGGAGATTCTTATCTAACATCGTCTGTCAGCCTGTCCATCACCATAGCAAACAAGAAGGGGCTCAGAGCTGACCCCTAGTGGAGTCCCAGCTCCACCTTGAATTCCTCAGTCACACCAACAGCACCCCTCACAACTGTCTTACAGTCATGATACATAATTTTAATTCTTTACTTACAGACAGTGTAGGTGTTCAAATAGCTGACATGTTTCGGCGACTACTTCCTCCGCTCGTCGTATTAGAGAGCATGTAAGCTCCCTCATCCCTGTTGATGGTCCTTGGTCCTCGCTTCCGGATTTCAATGGCCTCCCTGATCCAGCGCTGATGTTTGTTTTCTTCGGTGCGGATGACTCTGGCCTTATCAGAGTCATCCGCACCTTTTTGATGATTCTTTCCGCGTTCCTGAGTAGGTCACGCCCTCAAGACACAATGCAATTCCTTCTGACCTTCTTTGTACTTCTCCATCAGCATTCTTAAAGCAAACACTACATGTAATACTACTACTACTAATAATAATAATAATAATAATAATAATACATTTCATTTATAAGCCCCTTTCAAAACTTTTAAGGACACTATACAGTGACAGGATGTTTTTTCTGCGGGTGAGCAGCGGCAGCCACACGCGCCAGCCGGGCTTGGGACCGGCCCGATAAGACACTGGCTTGTGGCTACAGAACAAGCAACTCTATGAACTTAATAAAGATGAAGATACTCAGTAAAAGGCTCCCAAACACAAAATGTTAGAATAAAAAAATATATAGAAAATAACCATTTTTAGAAGTAAGAAAAAAGAAAATCACCATTTTAGATTTTTTTTTCAAAAAGGAAAAAAATGGCAATTTTAGAAAATTTGTGGTCTCATTCGGTCAATTACTGTAAGGTGTTTATAAATTAAATGTATTATTAGTAGTAGAAGTACTGCTATACTATCAGAATCAGAATCAGAAAGCCTTTAATCGTCCCACAATGTAGAAATTTGCAAAATAAATAAACAAAATAGGAGAACAGAAAGCTATTTAAAAAGGTTAGGAGCTGTTCTAGAGGCAGCGGCACAGGGGGCGCCATGACGAGTACTAATTTGTTGTTCCTAATTCTAATTGAGCCTCTAGATGGCAGCACTTAGCACACGCCGGTAACCACGTTACCGCCAAATGTATTCATTCGACATGCAGGCCAGACATTATAGATTTTATGAAGGAGGCTGCGGGCCGGATGAAAATTGACTATGAGCCACATTTGACCATCGAGATGGACTTTAGACATGTTTGGTTTAAATTACACAGAAGGTCTGTACTTGGATTTATGTTTTTTAATGGCCATAAGATGGTCGGGTGTTGTCCGACATCCTATACTTGCGCGCCATCCCACCTACTTGCACTAAAGTATTGCCCAGAGTCAACCAGAATCTTTGAAAAATGAGGCGCACTTGAAATGGCTCAGCTGACCTCATCCACTTATTTGCTTTGATTGCCCCCAAGCTGCTCAGGGCGCTGTCGGACAAAGAACAAGCGCGGCTCAGAGAGCAACTAAGTAGCCGCGCGCACCGGAAAAGATTTTTAAAAAAAAAATGGCCGTTGGGGCGCAGAAGAAAGCTCAGCAAAGGAAACGTGAAAATGTAAAGCCTCCTTTAGGCGGTTTAGCTGTTGTTATGGAAAACTTTTCAACTCTCCTCCGCTGCCCCAGACGTGACTTTTACATCTCGATTGTCCTTCCTGGAGTCAATGAGGTGGCATATCGCTCAGGAAGTTGAAAATTGTAAGCCATGACTCCATGACAATGTAGAGCAAGACGTACGGACTGACGAAATGGATGCCAAGCTAACGTGGTTTCACCAGCCATCTGGTTTACGTCATTTTGCCAGACTTCTTATCGCATTCTGAAAACACGAGGTCGCAAATCGATAGCGGCGAGAATCGGGATGTTAAAAATAATAAATGGTGGAAACGGTGCTACATTTGCGTACAACATCTGGAAACTATAGCGTGCATAGCGGAATACTTGGCTAGCTAATGAGCATTAATGGGTTACATTTAACGGCGAAGCGGTAAGAAAACGAAGCCGAGCTCGCCACTCAATTGTTATTTGACGGCTTGCCCGTCACGCCATCACAGTCGCACAGAAAGGGAGTTTAGCAAAATGACAGGTTTGCATCACACTCACTTTGTGCTGCCGTGACACCATACGGATGGATTTACTGGGAACAAAAAAGAAGGGAAATTATCCTGGATTTTATCAGCTGGGAGAAAACGAAGGGTCCAGAAAGTGGAAAGAGGCCGTTTTAAGCTAACAAACACTCTGGTTCAAACCTTTGTTACATTTTGTCAAGTGTCAACTAAGCTAGCGTTAGCCAAATTATGTGTCTGATAAAAATCTAAAAGTTGGCTATTTTGCTAATTCATAGTGGTTATTACCACCGTTGCGGATCTATTACGTTTGATGATAAATACTACTTAGTTGGGCATAAATATTCAAATTTATCAGTAATCATTTTATTGAATCATTATTTCATCAATTTTTTTAATCTATCAAATCAAAAATACGATGCCACACTTCAAAGGTTTGTAGCTAGCTCCCTCATAATGGTGGCAAAGCACCACTTTTCTATTGCGATGTTCGACCCGTGTTGAAATGAAGCGCTTCACCTCACTTCTACATAGTTCATCGGCAGTTCGTGAGTGTGCAATGAAGTATTTGGGGATGGAACCTTGCGCCTCAACGAGTCTTCTTATTCTCATCCAGACAGAAAAAAATCCTGTTGGCTAATTTTGATGGCAGCAGCGGTTTCCAAAATCCGCTGACTGCAAGAACTTCAAACTGCCACTGAGGGGGAAAAAGCCTTCCAATGATTGAACACTTGTAAAGCCGTCAGTCATTTCGCATTTCCCAAGCAGCGGGGGTGTTCATAAAACAAGCTCTCCGAAGCCTGGGGGGGCGCATCTGAAAATAGTGACAAAAGCAGCTTGAGACCCCGTGAGCCGAGAGGGATGGTCTTGGCGTCTTCCCGTCATCAACACATTGTCAACATCCTTTCCTCCAAGTCAAGAGGTGGCTCAGGCATTTGATTTGGATGCCTCATGAGTGCCTCCCCAGTGAGGTATTCCGGGCATTTCCCACCGGCGGGTGACCCCCCCCCCCCCTCCCTCGAGAATGACCCTGGATATGCTGGGAAGGCCTTGGGATTCCCCCAGGAAGAGTGCGAAGTGGCTGGGGAGGGGGAAAGTCTGGATGGATGGATTGATGACACGCCAAATGAAACTGGAACATATCCCAGCTACGAATAACATCTTGCACGACGGCAGCTGCAATCAGGAAGTACCAAAACTGTGAAACATGCGCACCCTTACCACCCCACCCCCACACTCCTAAGGAGCATCAATCAAAAAACAGGGACTCTGCCGCTGATGATGGTCAGGTCCGAAGTAATGACTCCCGAGGAAGTAGATTGATTATGCTTGCCCCTCCTCCCCCCAACCACCTCCCAGCGATGGAATGTATTGATTGGATGCTGCACTGCTCTAATCAATCAATTGCTGAGAGCGAATGGTTACTAAGCACCATACAGTAGTTCCAAACCTTCCCCTGAGCTCTCGTTAGTTAAACAACACAACGCACCAGCGAACAAAAACGGCTTTGACGCGGTGGAACGGCGATACTCCCTCGCTTGGATAAATCCTCTTGTCTGACGCCTACCGTGCCGTCAGACGTTTTTTTTAAGGGTCTCCGGCAGAAATATCACCCGATAAAAGAAGAACCTCCCGCAGGGTTACGCGCTACCATTCAATTCCAAGTGCTCGGCAATCTCGACATTTGAGGCGGACTAAATAACCAAGGACGCGGTAGACGGCAACGCCTTGGAGGCGGCAACACATAGTGCGAGTTTGATTTACGGAAAGGAAATAAAAATATACAGTAATCTGGATTTTTGAATGTCTCGGTTCTCAACAAATTAGGTTTTCGACCAAAAATTCGGGTTTTTTTATGCCTCGCTTTACAACCGAAAATGGGTTCTAGAGCAAATTGAGCGCACCTGAATGCACCACTCGACTCTCCTACGCTTCCTCAGACGTCACTTCCTCGTGTCACATCTCATTGTGACTGACGCATTTGTTTTGTTGAATCAAGATTTTTAAATAAAGAACAGAGATCGCCGCAAACCGGATGTTATTCTCGTGTCGCGTTCCATTGTGAGTCGATGTGTTTGTATTGTTCAATATTGATTTAAAAAAGCAAACATTGATTACATTGATTATAATGGAAAATGTTTCGATTTTTGAACAAATCGATTTCTGGAACGGATTATGGTCAAAAACCTAGGTTTGACTGTATCAGAGTAAATGGCGACATCGTTTCTGTGAACTAAAAGGAAGGCAATGGAAGTTCTGAAATCAGTACGGATTTCAATCCAAATGACAAACTTTTCAAAGATGCGCAAAAGCTGATCTTGCCAAAAATTGGAGCCAGATTGACGAGGATTCATGACTGTACAAGTAACATGTAAATGAGTTTTAAGTGATCTCCAGTGACGTGCGGTGAGGTTCATGGCTGGTGAGGCACTGACATCATCACAGTCAGATTTACAAACATATGAACTCTACAGAGTAGTTTACTCATCATTTGATTGGCAACAGTTAACGTGGTTTGTTTAAAATGCCATGTCAGCATTCTTTATATAAACTGCAGCACAGAAAAAAATAATTTAAAAAAAAGTTATTGTTGTGTTACCTTTACTCATAAATGAAGTCCATGCGCCGCTCCTTCTGAGGAAAGCCATCTATAGCTTCTCTGTAGAAGCCTTCTTTATCTTTCTTCAGTTTTAAAAGTCTCTCTATTTCTTTCATTAGATATGTAATCCTCCATTCTGAAAATAAGGCCAGCAACACGAAAAAATGACTGGATGATTGCATTTAACTTGCTAACTGTTTACTGTAGCTTGCTGTCCCTAATTCTATTATTCTGCAGCCGTAGAGTTGAAAGTATCTCTGGAATCACAAGCGCCCCCTGTCATGAGGCAGGAGAACTGTGTGCCACACACAGTTTTGATCAAAATAAAATAAAATAAATACTTTAGTACAGTGTTTATAATGGAAAGTGACTCGACATTATATACACCAGCTAAACTGTAGAAATTTAGTTCATATACTAAAAGTGTTTGAACACTTTAATAGCGATATGCAGAGGGACAGCAATGCGGTCTCACTGCAGAGCAAGCCAGCACAGTTCGCATAGTCATTGCGCAATTCATGGTGAGGCTCAGCCGGATACTGCCTCACTGCTCGTCTCTACTTAGTATTTGAACGGTAAATGTGAAAATTCAGCGATTTTGAAAAAAAGTTAAATGGAAAATAACTTTAAAGCACAAATCACTAAATAAATATAACTGTTTAATTTATTTTTTCATTTGACATTTCCATGATGACAGGTGAGGCTGCGCCTCACCTGCCTCCCCTGACTGCACGTCACTGGTGATCTCCTTGTAGCTGTGGTGTGTCTTTTCATGATTCCACAATGCCTCCCCAGGCCCCCCTCAGTCCCTTTCCCAGGGTAATCCATATTTCCCCCCTCTGCTTCCCCTGACAGCGCCTCGCCGGCGTGTTTTGGATGTCGCCCAGCACGCCTGGTTCAAATCATCAGCAGATTTCATCAGGTATCATCCCCAGCGAATGAACATCCTTCCAACAGTGGTTCATTTTTTGTAGTCGACCCTGCATCCAACCTGGTCCATTTGTGGCCCACTTCCCTCGGTGGGGTTTTGCCCAGTCCAAGTACACGCACTGCACTCTCTTCAAATTTTCCACTAGGGCAATTTACTCAGAGTAAGCGGGAGGTGGGGTGGGGGTGATTCCGTAGATGAACAACACAAGGCCAAACAGGTGGGTGATGCTCGTTCTTTGCGTCTCTCTCGCATACATGAAATGAAACTCATCCATTAGGGATCTGAAGGATGAATAATAAATGTGGCGTACACGTAAACGTGGTGGACGGCAAGTGACGCAAGGATGGAGTGGGGGGACCCCACCCCACCCTGAACAATCGGCATGCAAGCTTGCATCTAGGGGCGGAGTCTCAGTGGAGCCAGACTTGAACATCAGGAAATGGACAATCGAAGCAATACAGCTTGTGTGTGCGAAATACCAGAAGAGAGTAAATAAACTCGGTCAATACGGTCAATATAACAACACGAGCATGCATTTTCTAACCCAGATTAATTTTGAAATTGAGAGCCAAAAATTGGATTTAATATTTCCAGCGAGTCTTCCGTTTTATAATAATAATAATAATAATAATAATAATAATAAAAAATACATTTAATTTACATGCACCTTTCCGAACACCCAAGGACACCTTACAATTAAAAGAACAATATACAGCACAATAAAACCATAAATAAAATGATAAATACGTAATAAAATAGCTGATTAAACTAGACCATGAATGCAATTTTATGACCAAAACAAATTATGATATCTTGCAATTCATATATCTTGGGAGAATAAATAAACATGTAAATATAAATAAATTAATACACAAAAAATCTCTCTCTCTCTCTCTCTCTATATATATATATATATATATATATATATATATATATATATATATATATATATATATATATATATATATATATATATATATATAAATCAACCTCCCTTGCTCCCTTGCCCCCCAAAAACTTGGAAAATCTTGGAAATGCTGAAATATCACACGAAACACACAAAATATTGGAACCAATCTTTGAGTTGCAAAAAATGTATATATATTTGAAAACAAATACTTGACCAGCAGTCAAATGTGGGAATCAGATTGGCGTAGAGATTAATTAAATCTTGAAATAAAATGGCCATAAATGTGAAAAGTCAAAGACAAATAAAGATGAAATGTAACCAAGTGGAAAAACTCCAATGTATGGGGATTTTTTTTTGCACACAGATTCGACTGAAAATCTCACAATAAAATTGTTGCCCAGTCCGCGAGTTTCCACCGACGGCAGATCTGCTTTGACATAACGTCTAAAGCAGGGGTTTCCAAAGTCGCTCCTCGAGGGCCGCTGTCCTGCCTGTTTTCCAGCTCTCCCAGGAGCAACACACCTGATTCAAATGATCAGCTCATCAGCCAGCTCTGAAGCAACATCAAAATGGTCCTGATGATTTGAATCAGGTGCGTTGCTCCTGGGAGAGCTGAAAAACAGGCAGGACGGCGGCCCTCGAGGACCGACTTTGGACACCCCTGGTCTAAAGTGATTGGTTACCGACATTCACTCACCTGCAGGAGACGGTGAGCTCCACTTTGGTCGCCGGGATGCTCGCACTGCTGGGGTCCAGGTCACAAACGGTGGTCGCCGCGCTCTCCACCTTATCCATCACGTCGCCGTCCATGCTGCCGGGGAAATCCAACCCTGGCTTCCCAGGGTGGGGGGGGTCGAGCGCAGCTGTCCGCGACTCCTCTGCGACGGAAGCGCCTCGCCGCCGGTTCTCCGTGGAAGTGGAATGAAAGCACTGGCAAAGTTGACGGCTGCGGCGTGCTCACATCGGCCTCCGGGACCGCTCGGCGGGCGACGAATGCGCGCGGGGGTTGAGCAGTTGGTGGAGCGCGAGCCGCGAACTCCGCCTTCCTTCCTCCCTCCTCTTCTTCTGTGTGCATTCCGCTACATGTCATCGATCCACTGGTGCAGGAATCGATACGGGGGCTTTCGTATTGGTTTGAACGGCAAATAAATAAACCAAGATTGGATGAAAAGTATGTTGGGAATTATAATTGCGCAATCTCGCTCAGGTTTGCCTGCGTGCAGATTCACCGTTGGAATTTTCTGCCCAGGCATCCAGTCGATTGTAAGGTAATGTCACTAACGGTCAATAAAAGATGGTGATTTAAAATGTTGCCGTTTGAAAGGCAGAATTTTCATCAAATGATGACCAGATAGTAGCACAAAATCAATCTGACGTGTGAAAACGAAACATAAGTTTTCTCTGGCTCCCTCTTGTGGCTCTTATTTGGTACACAAGAAACCACGGCGTCAGGGGAAAAGCAACTAATCAGAGAAAAGAAGGTATGACTTGTGAATTTGCGCCATCTCGGGCCGTAGACTGACATAAACAAAACGCAAAAAGAGAGAGACTAGCTGACAACATCAGTGATTGTTTTTTATTTTTTATTTTGGGGGGTTCCAATCATTGATGTGGTTTACAATCATACTGACCACATTTTACAAAGATTCCACCGCATATAGCTATATTTTACGTTTTAAAAGTCACACTGAATATTCATGAAGTCTTGTTTTCAAGTTTATGTCGATGCTGAAAGTGACGTCACATTCGGTACGCCCCTGTCCGAGAAAGCGACCCACAGTGCATCTTGGGTACTTTTTTCGTCTAAAAACACCGTGTTGATCGCGAAATTAGAAGGAAAACTACACAAATAACGTGATGGTGAATCGTGTGGCAGCCAATTGAGGTAACACGCATAAAGAAAGTGTACATTTACACAAAATCCCAGTGGACAAACCAGCCATTTCCACCGTGTCATTTGTTACTCTGTAGCGCTGTCAAGCTCTCTCTCATCTCAACATCTCTGATGTTTGTGTGCTGCTCAAAATGTGCCGCCGTCTCTAACCCTCCTTTTGTGTGTGTGCGTAAAACCCACCCCTCTGTCTTCTACCACTGATTTTAACCAATCACAGGCGGCTTTAACCGAAGGTCGGCTCTGCTACATCGGAGTCCAGATCTCCTTCACCGGTTGTTTGCTGACGGCTCGAATTGATACGGACGGACTTCTATAATCGAACATTTATGCTTTCCTCTTCAGAACGATTTAAATCATATTCATAACTGGATGAGTAACAAGAAAAAAAATCTTCTCCGAATCTGAACACTCTGAAGCCATTGTTTTGATTCTGGAGCACGGCAGTTTGTGGGTGGGCCAAACAGAACGAGATGTCACAAACTGGGTGCAGGACATTCTGAATCTCCCCAGTTTCGAGCTCATTAGTGGCAGTTTTGGGCAACTTTGAGACATTCTTATTGGTGTCTTGCATTTGACAAAAAATATCAGCCTGCGTGTTTTGGTTATTTTAGATGCTGGAAAGCGTTTTTCTGTTGTCGGTTAGGAAACAAAAAAGGATGTCGGTTGTCCTTTAAGAATACAACATTAGCTGTCTATGAACACTTGGGCAGGATGCTAAGGTGGCACCTACAAAGATCTGGGATTTTTTTAGGCAATTTTCAGAGTGTAAAAAAAGGAGAACCACCAAGAGAGAAAGTTTGACTCAGTGGAAAGGAGGCAGTGTGGCAGGTCCGTCACATAAGAAGGGGCCTGGGGATAAAGGGCTTTGAAAATGAAATACTTTGAAGTGGAGGAGCTGACCGATGAGGGAGCCAGTCGAGCATTTGAGAACGAGACAATTGTGGATCAAGTCGTGTTTTTTTGAGGATTTTTGGAGGAATGAAAACCTGGATGGGTTAAATTGATTTTATTTCTGCCCTGGAAAAAATTGTGAGAGGAAGTTTTTTTTTGAATGGCCTTTTTGAATGCACACACAATACAGTAAAGTCTCGTTATATCGATAGTCAAGGGAGTCCGAAAAAATATCGATATAACCGGGACTATCGATATATCCGACCCTGTTTGCATGTAATTTTCTCCGTGCGTGCATAGAAATAGTATCGATATAACCGGGATTATCGATATATCCGATATCGATATAACGAGACTTTACTGTAGTACACAAAGTGTGACTTGTGGGGACGTTCAGATGATTTTTTTCTTTCACCTTTTTCTAAATGTTGCGTAACGGGTTGTTCGATTATACTCGGTGTCATACAGGGACAACATTTCTCTGTCAGTCCAAGTCTTATCCAGCTTGTTTGGGAATGTGTGGCCTCGCCCCCGACGCACCTGATAATTTGGCAGAAGACAGAAGTCTGCGCAAGGCGTAAAAACGGTCACATCGTCATTTTCATGGCGGGGCAACGGTCTAATTTGGCATGGTTGTGGATTTGGTTAACGCACATCGTCTTGGCAAAAAAACATAAAAAAATAACCCGGGTAAAAGGTGGTCTTCTTTGCAGCACAGGTAGTCTTATGCGATTTTGTTTTATTCAGTGTGTTAAGTACCTTGTGATATTTCATCTATATGTGTATATGAAGTTCTGAAAAAGAAAACAACTCATTTAAAGGACAACCTACGTCACTTTCTTTGTTTCTTAACTGACATCAGAAAAACGTTTTATAGCATCTAAAATACCCAAAACACGCAGTATGATATTTTTATTCAAATGCAAAACACCAATAAAAATGACTTAAAGTGTCCAAAATCTGCAAAAAATTGAGCTGCGAATTTCAGAAAGTCCCGCACCCAGTTCGTGACGTCACACCAAGACGTCTTGAATTGCTGCAGTATCAAAACAATGGCCTCAGATTCGGAGAATATGCTTTCTTGTTACATATCCAGTTATGAATATGATTCAAATAGTTCTGAAGAGGAAAGCATACATGTTCGCAATCGATTAAAGAATTTATTCCGTGCCATTATGAGGCAACATTGAGGGGAGATGTCTCAACGAAAAAGAGGCACAAAATGGCGACCTCCTGTGGCCACCTCAGTTTCCACAGGCTGACAAATTCCTTATATGGAGCTTGGACACCCTCTTCTTGCGGCTTTTGGGTGTAACACAAGGTTTTCAGACCAAACAATACAGCAAAATACATTGACGTGATGGAAGGACTGCTACAATGTGTCTTTTTTTCGGTGTGGGGCGTTCCTTTAGTGACATCACGTACTTACTCGTCACCAACTCAAAAACAAGACTTCCTGAATATTCAGCGCGAGTCTTAAAACGCAAAATATAGCTATATGCGGTGGAATATTTTTAAAATACGCTCAGTAGAAGTCATTTGAAGCCATTTTACAAATTATGGACACAACTTGTCTGGAGACGTCGGTTGTCCTTTAAAAGCCGGAATTCCCAGTGTGATGCAACCTATTTTAAGGGTGTGTCGATGTAAGGTTGTCATGGCAATGGCAAAAAAAATCACCGAAATGCACCGAAAATGGAAAGAACTTTTGTCTTCTTTCACGCCGGTGTGACCCCGAGTGCTTAAGTGTGGTTCCTCAAACTCGGGTTGCTGCTTGCGTGAATATGGATCACCTTACTTAAAGCATTAACTTGCTGAAATCATCATTTTTCATCGTCTGGTGATCTTCAAAGTGTGATTGTGATGCGGGGTGGTGGTGGTGGTACGGTGGGGGGGGGGGGGGGGCTATGATTCTTGCCTGGTTTGATTGACGGCTTTTATTTCCATGAGTCTTGTCGGACATGCACTTTTATTTCAGTTTTACCATCCGGAAAGCACTTTGATGTTTGAAATGTGCTCTGAACTTCAATTAGAAGTTGATTTCCCGTCTTCAGTGAAGCAAATGCGACACCTTTCAAGTGCAATTTGGCCGAATTTTCAAACAAAATTGCACATCTAGATCAATGCCAATTGTGGGGATATTTTATAATAATAATTTTTAGCACCAAACCCCACTCCCCCACCAAGAAAAAATTGACGAGCGATTCCCAGTGAAGCAAAGCTCCCTCTTGTCCTCTCAAGGTGAGGCTTGACCTTGATTGACATTCCGACGCTTGCATTCAAATACGTTCACATGCGCAGCAGCTGTCAAGTCTAATTCACCGTTGGTATCCAACGGCGGCGCATCGGATGCCTTCGTCTCCCGATTTTGTAACTTAACTCTGCAAGGGGGTCCGTCCAACCAGGCTGCATGCGCTTTGGGGAATTTGAGAAAAAGTTCCATGGTCTCCTTCGCGTAGAGTGATATCTTGGCGTATGAACTTAATTGGTTCGCAGACAGAGTGTGTAAGGCGGAACGTGTGTTTCTCAAAAATTAATTTCCCGTAGGAAACAATTAAAATGAGAATAATCCGTTCCCAGGTCCCCATAATTTCATCTGTGCTGTATGTCATGCATATTAGCATATTTCACAATAAATAATTTCCTGCTAAAGGAGTTTACCCCCGGGCCCGACGTCAGAGAAGTGAACTCTATTCTTCTCCAGCTGAATGGTTGTAAGGCCTGTCGCACCCCTCAACCCCACCTCACACCACCACTCTCTCTCTCTCATTTTGAGAGAGAGCAGCACATCAGCACATCAGCTCATGGCGTTTCCTGCTAAAAGAATTATTTGGATGCGTTCATCCACACCTAAGAGGAATTCCAAATACGGCAGCTGCCCCTTGTGATGCTTCCCTGATTAAAGTTTACTTTCCACTCTGTGCCACAGGGACTTTGATTCCACTCTTCCTTATCCATATCAACGCAAGTCATTACAATTATCCCCTGCGCGCCAGAATAGCCGGAAATGAATGCCCGCCCACGCAGAGGTAATGCTCGCAGCAGGTGTGGGCGCTGCCGAGGCGGTAATGGCGGCCGGTCCTCCCACGCAGCGATGTGGCGTGGGGCTGCTGAGCCAGATCCACCAGGAGCGGCCCGTTGCCACTCATCAGAAATTATCGAGTTTTAGTTACTTAACATACAAACAACAAACCCAAATATTCTCGCATCCGGATACGTGGGGGCAAACAGTGGAGTGGTCGCCATGATACGATATGTGTCAAGGAAAAAAAAATGTAGACCGGCAAACTGCAGTGGTTCACTAATCCATGTGCAGGTTTTCAAAAATGATCCGGGCAACCAGAGACCAGATCTGAATGGTCGGCAAGCAATTCTGGGCACATATTGACAAACATGGGAGCGGCTGTCAAAAATCACCATTTTAGATTAAAAAAAAAAAAATGAAAAAAATGGGGGGCTTACTCAGTCAATGACTCCTCTACTAATTAGCTTTCCTAATCGAGTCTCTAGATGGTAGCACTTAGCACATGCAGGTAACAGCGCTACTGCCCAATTTCTTCTTTCTACATGCATTCCAGACCTTATCGATTTTATGACGGGAGGCCGCGGGCCGCATTTGGCCGCTGGGCCGGACTTTGGACAAGCTGTCATATATTGTACCAATTATAAGTCCTCACGCAGTAATTTCCAAAACACTTATTAATTGCCCACCCACAGACATATGGACTGATTACACTATACAATACATATTGAATGATATCACACTTTAACAACAGCTGAAGCTGTCACAAAGCTCTTATAACAACTGTTCACATAAAGTCAAATAATAAACACAAAACATAACACAAAAACATTGGCAGTCATCCAATTCAGACCACTTTTCTACGATCACATTGGGGATACCACAAGACTCTGTCCTTAGACCCTTTGTACTTAACATCAACATGCTGCCCCTAGCTCAGATTATATACATCTCGATTATCAATCAATGTCAAAGCACAAATAGGCAAACGAGTGCCCATGTCAAGTTGAAATAGATGACGGATTGGCCGCCAGAGATATTTCAGGACACAAAGGTGAACAATAGACTGGTCTCCATGCTGTAACATGGCTGAATGTGGTCAAGCCGGAATACTGGTGAAGTCTAGTGGGACTTGCTGACAGTTGAGTCGATATTGTGACATCTCCCGCAAAACAAATAAATAAATAACATCAAAATTGATTAACTTTGAGCCCGCTTTTGCTCCAAATAATCCAACGTTTTCTTGCCTTAAAATGTCAGCCTTGTCATGCTTGTCGTGAACTCCTCCCCTCTCACATGCGACGCCGTGATTAACGCGACACCCTCGCACGTCGAGATAACGAGATGGGCTCACTCGCCAGCTGAAAACACCCCGGCTCTCTGTTCACACCCCCCACCCCCACTCTACCAGAGGACCCTCAGAGCACAACTCACCAAGTCTTCGTTCTTCATTGCTGGAGCAGCGGGATGCTTTGCGCTCGATGGGATTCTGTAGGCAGGAGAAAGAAACGGCGAGCATCTTTGCTGCCCTGTGATCACCAGCTGACACTTTAAAAAGAAATGAAAAGTCTGTGCCTTTTTGTGATATGCCGGAAATGACCTCACTCCATACGATAAGCAAAAGCAGAGAACAATTCTGCGGGAAAAAGTGGCTTTAAGCCGCTTACCTCTACTTCCACTTGAAGAGAAACATGAAACAAAGTGAAATAAATATTTATTATAAACAACCACATCAATCAATTGAGAAGAAGCCCACTGATGATCCTGATCATCGAAATTAGGTATGTTGAGGGAGGGAAGCGCCAAAAACCGGCAGGCTAGCAGCCCCTGCAAAGGACGAGAATTGGACAGGCCCGCTGTCACCCTTGAGAGAGGTGTCACCATGGCAACCCATCCCCTCAGTTGATGCCAGGCAGCATAAAGCCTGTGCGCCGAATAGCGGCATACTGTATAGTCATGGAAATTTGGGGTTACAGGTTGATGTCAATTTATATATATATATATATATATATATATATATATATATATATATATATATATATATATATATATATATATATATACAGGTAACATCCGAGTTACGACCGGGTTCCGTTCTGACAAAACGGTCATAAGTCAAACGGTCGTAAATCAAGAAGCATTCAAAATGGCTGACGCGAGGTTTATACGACAGGATAGTAGTATACGATGTCAATGTGTTGTTTTTAAGCAACATTTTCTATTGAATACTGTTATATACCAAAATGTTGACAGTTCATTTTTAAATCGTATAACTTTTAGTGTCATTTTAAAAATGTTATATTTCGTATTATAGATCTTTATTACTGTGTCGGCGCACACGCTTTCTGCTGACCCAAATACGCACGGCTTCCCATGCATAACAGCTGTCCAAAAATCACTTTCCCTGCTAACGGAGAAGCCAGAAGAGGTTACCTGTCTCAAAGAGGCGGCAGCGCTCAACACGAGCCTGACGCGGCGTTTGCGTCGCGGCGATCTCACCTGCTCGAGCGCCGACACCCACCGACACCCCCCTACCCCGATTGCTGTGCGAGTGAGATGCTGTCATGCTGGAGAAAATTGTCATACGTGTTTGTTAAGAAACTGTTATTTTGTGTCTGCATTTTGTGCAATGCTGCTCTTGCAAATATCCTACTTGTTCGATATTGTCACGTTCGGATTGACAGCTGGGGACGGGGCCGCGCCCCGCCGCTTCCACCACCTCCTTCTTCAGGACAGCGTGTACGAAAACGGGACGCTGTCATATCTATATCTTCGGTGCTCGGTCCCAGGCGCCCCCCCGCCCCTCACATCCCGTAATCCTTTCGGGATTGTTCTGTTTCTGCACCGCCGTGTGCGAGTGGCTTTTCGCCATTGTCGGGTTACCCATTGCCCCTGACCCACACACACACACTCGTTGTTTTTGGTATTCTTTATTTTTGATCAGCCCCTGGTCAACTTTATGGGACCAGCGCTTTGTGTTGTCTCTTAAAAAAATCATCCTGCTCTATCTATGTCGCTTACTCGAGGATCAAGACATTAAATTTCGCTCCGATGAGTCGGCTGCTCTGTGCCTCGTTCGGAACGTGACAGATCTCGACAAGAAGGACCATCTCAAGTCTTTTATTCGACCAAATACATCTCAAACACACTGCGGAGTTCAACAGCATTGCTGGCTGTAGCGGTGGCAGCCGTAGAATTAAAAGAAAAAGGTCTGGCGGTCGTGGTCGTAAGTACGGGTGGTCGTAACTCGCGCCGGTCGTAAATATATATATATATATATATATACACATACACACACACTAATAAATATATATTTTTTATTTTTTAAATCCATGTCTCATCCGACGTGGTGTCCGTCCCCTATTTTATCTTGGGTCCTCTACCAGAGGCCAGGAAGCTTGAGGGTTCTGCGCAGTATCCGTGCTGTTCCAAGCACTGCACGTTTCTGGACCGAAATATCCAATTTTGTTCTGAGGATCTGTTGCAACCACTCGTCTAGTTTGCGGGTCACTGCCCCAAGTGCTTTGACCACCACAGACACGACTGTCATCTTCACCTTTCATGCTCTCTCCAGCTCCTTTCTGAGCCCTTGGTATTTCTCTAGTTTCTCGTGTTCCTTCTTTCTGATGTTTCCATCACTCTGGACCGCTACATCCATGGCAAGGGCTTCCTCTGCCCTTTATCTATGACCACAATATCTGGTTGGTTTGCTACAGCAGCCCCCGTGACCCTAATGAGGAATAAGCATTACGGATAATGGCTGGATCGATAAATAGATAGATAAATAGAGAGGTAAATATATAGATACATAGATCCCCCACTGTTACGCTAACAGTGGGGGCTCCCGCCCTGTATGGTGGGGCCCTCCCAAGGTTGCGTTCATCACCAGCCTACTCACGGACCAGGCGGCGTCCTAGGTGCTGGCGGTCCGGGAGTCCCAACCCCAACTCTGCGCGTCATACCCGGACTTCGGGGCCGAGCTCCGCCAGGTGTTCCACCACCCGGTAACAGAGTGCGAGGCGGAGGGGCTACTCCTGGACTGCACGCAAGGTACGCGTTAAGCCGCCGAATATTCCATCGCCTTCCGATCGGGCGCTGAGAGGAGTGTCTGGAAGTCTCACATGATCTTTGCTTTATCTACCACCTTTGGAGGTGTTTCCCCTTTTGACCTTGGGGTTTCCAGTCCATACTCCGCACAGATGTTTCGGTAGACTATGCCAGCCACCTGGTTATGGCGCTCCATGTAGGCTTTCCCTGACAGCATCTTACACCCTGCAGTTATGTGTTGGATTGTATCAGGTCCCTCTTTGCACAACCTTCACCTTGGGTACTGTATGGTGTGATATATCTGTGCCTCTACCGCTCTGGTGCTCAGGGCCTGCTCTTGAGCAGACAGGATGAGTGCCTCTATGTGATGTATTCATGGAGCTTGGATGTTTCATCCTGGACAGTGGCTCTCACACTCACTAGTACCCGGTCACCTTACTTACGGCTTGTGTACTGTCTTATGGGATGGGATGGAACCCTCTATGCATGGTTAGGAGATTTCGTGTCTTAACATCCGTAGTCTGAATCTCTTCCTGCAGGGTATCTGATCACTGGCAGTGCATAGCTGTTCCTTGAAGCATATCTCAGCTCATTGGTTTCCGTGATTGCTACAGTAGGGATTGTTCTCAGTGCTGCATACAGTTTCCATGTGGTGTCCATGTGGTACTTCACAGTCGTTGTAATCGTTTTCTAGGTTGCCCAACTTTCATTCTTGCCATAATCTTATCTTTCAGGACTGTTGCTGCCTCACTCAGCATTTCATTCATTGAGGCTTGCCTCCCAATCTCTGGTCTAACCTCTTCCTCTGATCTGGCAACCTGGGGCCCTTCACCTTGGAATTTGTGTTGTACTTCATCAATCTCAAGTTATGATAACAATTGTCATATTGTGGATATTGGAACCAATTTAGGGTGTCCCCCGCCTCGTGTCGGAAGACGGCTGGAATTGGCTATAGCACCCCTCGTGACCCTAATGAGGAATAAGCGTTACGGATAATGGCTGGATAAATAGATAGATGAATAAATAGATAGATAGATACATTGATAGATAAATAGATAGATAAATAGATAGGTTTGACTGTATTCTGTATTCTTTCTAAAAACTAACGGTCGCGGGGTACTAAATTGTGGTGAACTGGATTGAAATGTACACTTCCTGGTTTGTTGAGCAAACAAGCGAGGCCAAGGATAATGCGAGGGGCTTGTCGCAACGGAGAAAGAGAGTCTTTTTGACAAAGCGCAGAGGTGTTTTCACACAAATTCAGTCACAGACACACACACACACACACACACACACACACACACACACACACACACACACACACACACACACACACACAACACTAAACATACACAAAGGTTGCGAAACACCTCACGGGGGTACACATGGAAATCAATCCAGGCGAGTCGATTTGCCATGATGGACTCAAAATGGCAAATCAATTCATGTCAAGCACGAGACACATCGACAGAAACAACCAGACAAGAAAACATCACGTCAATTGATCAATGAATGGATAGTACCAACAGCAAGGACCCCACTTTCAATTTTGAAGATACTACACCTTAAATTGAGTTATCGTGAAACATTTAACGCAGTGGTGCCTGTAGATAAGTGTTGATGTAGTTGAGTTTTTTTGAGATGCAAGTCGTTACAAAAAGTATGGAAAATAACAAATCATTCATCCAAAAAGAGGTTTTTTCATTTGGTACCAGGCCGCACAGAAAGAACAAGTAACTTATGTTACCAGTACTTTTATTTTATTTCCAAGTCAAAGTCAGCTTTATTGTCAAATATGCTAATATGCATGACGTACAGCACAGATGAAATTACTGTCCTCTCGGACCCAGCATGCAAGGCACTTATAATGAATTTAACAAACATAATAAACATGAAAACGCCAATTTGCCGGGAGAGGGGAGACGCCGCGTGTTCACGCGCCGCCGCCTTGGGGAAAAAAACAAACAAACAAACAAATAACAAATATGACAACACAAAGACACAGAGTCATTCATTCCTCAGGACTTGCTGTACCCTCTTTGTGGTGACATGAAGCAGTTCTAGATGAAAGAGGAGAGGATCAAAGCATCCATGTCAGCAGTGGATCAGGGACGTCATGGTGGAATTTGTACGTTGACTGCAAGCTAAATGTTGAAAGCAAACACGAAGCTGTAGCATCCATTGACAAATATACATTGTCTCACATCTCCTGTCCCACATAAATCCGCTTCAATTCCAAGCCGCGACAGTTCCACATACGCATCGGCGCTCTGCGCTGACGCTGCTTTCTTCTTATCGCGGGCTCCTCAAGCCATGTATCCATCCAACCGCACACTGTCCAATAGCCGCTGAACAAAGCGGGGCTGTGAAGATGCTGCCCATTATATTATTTATGCTGGAATCTAAATATTTTTAAAAATATGAAATTAAATTCAATAATAAAACTAAATAAAATTAAACCTTTTATTTAAAAAAATGACCGGATTACATCCGTTTACAGCAAAGGTGTCCAAGTCAAGGCCCAGGGGCCAAATCTGGCCCGCCACATCATTTATTCACCCATGAAAGCAAGTAAAACTTGTGGAATTCCATGCTAATCTATCCAGCTAGCTATCTAGCAAGCTAGCTATCGATCAAGCTAGCTAAAGAGTGAGCTAGCTAACAATCCAACTAGCTAATGAGTGAGCTAGCTAGCTCTCTTTCTATTCAGGTAGCTGGCTAAACCCTTACATCACAGATGTTAAAGACAATGCTTGTTAATGTCTGAATCAAAATTTCAAATTGTAAACCACAATAACAGTCAGGATTTTTTATTTCAAATGTGAAAACTAGTTATTGATTCATTTGTTGCGCGCTCTATACTGTATGTCTTACTTCAAACACGGATTTATCTCAATGAAATTCCCACATCAATCCCACAAGGTGAGTCGTATATTTCATGCACTTTATATCATATTTTGAAGGCCCTTTTAAATATTACTATAGCAACCAGAGAGCGTTGCGGCCTAATACGACGTTCCTTGTGTTTATTACAATGTTTCGAAAACACCACAGTTTTCAAGCTAGTAGTTGTGATTGGCGCGCAACCGGTTCTGAGTGTTCCCGGCTTGATATCCGAAGACAGCTGGGATGCGATCCACCACGCCCGGCGACCGTTCAGGATAATCGCATCAGAAAAATTGGATGGATGGATGAACGGATCATTGCGTGACCAAAACATTTTTCCGGAGGCACAGTCGGCGTCATTTTTCAAACCAACAGATTCCAAAGCGTACAAGCTTCTGCTGCCACCCCAAGGCCACAACAGCCGAGTTTCACTCACGCGGTGGTCATGAATCATCATTATGCTGCTGATAAAGAACTCGATTAAAAGAACAGGAGCGTTTTCGTCGAAGCTCTGTGGGTTGCAGTGGGTGTTTTTTCCCATTAAAGCACATAAGCAGCCACTCCGGAAACATAAGAGTGACAAATGATCTTATTGCCGTGTGTGCGTTGCTCTCACGGTGACGCCGCCCTCGCCGCTTTGTTTACCTGCTCGTGTTTACATTCTCCTATGGCAAAACTGTCAAAGTCATTTTTTGACATTGTCGTTACAGTTTCCTCTCGAGGGAGCATTATGAATTTGGGGAAGCCATGAGAACAAAGATCTGGCCCACCACATCGTTTTATTCAGCCCTCAAAAGCAAATCAAGCATGTCAAGTTCCTTCCATGTTTGCTGAATTCGCAACCAAAATTTCTAATCGTTATATGTGAACCACAATAACAGTCATTATTTTTGTCACTTCAGATTTGAAAACGAGTTATTCATTAATTTGTTGTGTGTGTGTGTATGTCATGATTTTTTACTTTAAATTAGAAAACTAGTTATTCGTTCATTTGTTGTGCGCTCCAGATGTGATATGTGGAGGCGATGAAACATTCTAATGGCTTCAAAACAGCCCCCGAGAGGAAATCGTAACTACAATGTGGTTCGCAGCAACAAAAAAAATGACTTTGACACCCCCAGAGTACAGGAACTGCAATAACTAACGATGGGCGAGCGCATTGAAAGGGAGGAAGAGCGGCCAAGAGCGCAGAGAAGCAGTCACTTATGCATCGGGGGCGGAATAAATGAGATTAGACGCCGCAAGAGAGGCCGTAAAAGAGAGCGTGAAGAGTACAGTGCGAGAAGGGAGGGGAAGGTGGAGACCCCTGAAGGGAACCAATCGTGTGTGTCATCTAGCGGCAACTTGAGCTGAAGCGAAGTCACCCTGACGGCGATGCAGAGAAAGTGATCGATGATATCACACGAGCAGCACCTGTACAAAACATGTAATCATTTCACAACGGAGATATGTAAAAAAAATATATATACATATATAAATTGTCATCCAGAGAAAGGAACGGGCACCTTCAATTCCATTTTTCAACGTAAATGCAATTTTAAATACTTTTAATATAAGTTAATGCATTTGTGCAAAATATGCGCTCTTCATAGATTTTTTTTTTCAAATACGTTTTTCAATGCTTATATTGAAACAACAAATGGTTTGGCATAAAACAACCAAATAATTACACACTATAATTTTTCCCCAATGCAAAGGGCCTTTCTTCTATAAAAATGAAGCTTCAAGAATGGCACAAAACTGTTGAACAAGAAACCATCATCAGGTCCAAGAGCATCTTTTTTTTTTTTCACAAATATCACCTCACTCAAAATGTTATTCATATTGCTGTACTATGTTGGTCTTGCATATCATTCCTAATTCACCAAAAAAAGTATTAGGCTCATATATAGAGGTAAAAGAAAAAAGACATGTCCGCCATTTAGTGGTAATTGCTGATATTGTAACTCAAAACTACAGTCGACCGCTGCATATTCGCAGTAGGGTATCTGTAGATTCACATATTTACACAGATTTTTTTAAAAACTATGGTTTATTATGGGGGATTTTTGCCCTTTTCCCAGCATCTATTTATCCACCGTATATAGCTATATTTAACGTTTTAAGACTCGCGCTGAATATTCAGTCTTGTTTTCGAGTTGATGACGATGCCTGACGTGACGTCATGTCAGGAACGTCCCTGACAGAGAAAGCGACACACAATGCATTGTGGGTACTTTGGTCTGAACACATCGTGTTAATCCGTGTTGATGGAGAAATTAGAAGGAAAACACAGAAATAACGGGATGGTGAATCATTGTGTGTTGCACCTAGGCTACTATTTGATACTAGTTGACACAAATTCCCAGCAGACAAATCAGCCCATTTCCAACAGAGCTTGGGCGCCATCTTGTGCATTTTCTGGGACGCTACTCATCAGTCCCGACGGCTCAAATTGGTCCGGACGGACTTCTTTAATCGATTGCAAACATTTATACTTTCCTGTTCAGAACTATTTAAATCATATTCATAACTGGATGAGTAACAAGAAAGCATCTTCTCCGAATCTTGAAGCCATTATTTTTATTCTCGAGCAAGGCAAGACGTCCTGGCGTGACGTCGCGAACAAGGGGGCGGGACCTTCTGAAACTCGCCATCTCCGAGGTCATTTTGAAGTAGTTTTGGGACACTTTAAATCATTTTTATTGGTGTTTTGCATTTGACTAAAAATATCAGCCTGCATGTTTTGGGTATTTTAGATGCTAGAAAACGGTTTTCTGTTGTCAGTTAGGAAAGAAGAAAATGGTGTCGGTTGTCCTTTAAAGTAACTACCAAAAATGATGTAAAATTACAGTAAAGTCTCATTATATCGATGTTCAAGGGTGTCCGAAAAAATATCGATATAACCGGGACTATCGATATATCCGACCCTGTTTGCATGTAATTTTCTCCGTGCGTGCATAGAAATAGTATCGATATAACCGGGACTATCGATATATCCGATATCGATATAACGAGACTTTACTGTATGTGAAAAACTAATTACTCATGTAAAAAAATACACTATATCAAATATGTTTTTATTTATATGGCTTTATTTATATGTGCACAGAGTTAGTGGATGCTAACTTTCACTTTCCCTGTGGTTACTCTGGTCTGATGATCAGCTGCGTCTGCTAACATGGGAGCTGGTCACGGAACAAATTCACGTCACCAAGTCACGTGACCAAGTCGACCAATGGCGCGACCGATACAGCGACCGATACAGCGCAGCGACCGATACAGATTTCGATAATGGTGTTACTGTATAGAAACCCCTAAGCAAATATCGATTCACAGTAAGTATCTTTTGTATCGATATAAACATAGCAAAATGGCCCGCGGGAGATGAAAAACAGCACTGTAGTAACCGGATTATCGTAAAAACCACGAATCCTACTAAACGGAACTAATTATACATAAAAAGATTAGAAATGTGCACGGGAAATGAAAATAGTGTCGTAATAAGCAGTATTATCAATACAAACGATATCGATATAACGAGACTTGACTGTAATCCAATGTCTGCTGTGCCGTCTGCTGCGTGATATTGTAATCGAGTAGTACTCGTCCATATCGATAGGGAGCAGCCATTAGGTAGCTAAATGACTCATGCTTCGAGAGCAAGTTTTCGACGCGAGGCAAAAACAAGAGCAAGGTGTAGATTTTTTTATATTTATATTATTTCACATTGTTTGTGTTTCGGGGATTTGAATTTTGGATTCCCATCAGGAGGCAGAGTAAAGTCATATAGGACAGAAGAGTAGCCCAATCCGCCAAATTCACCCTCTGAGGCTGCGGTGGAGCGTAAATCTCCTTTGACGTGGCAGTATCGGATTGCTGTTTGTTTGTGCGCACATCCACAATTTATATTCCGATCCAATGGTGAACATCATCCGCTTTATTCAAAATAAATGACATTTTGAGGTAATAAAATCTTTCGTATATGAAATATATCCACAGTGAACACGAAACAATAAAAACCACATTAAAACAGATCTCGTCTGTTGCATTGAGCAGATCGATTTGTATTTCAGCTTGTTAACCACTTAGTAGACTCAATCCTCGAAAGCGTTTAATGCAAGGGTGTCAAACTCATTTTTTTTTTTGCCGGAGGGCACATTGTAGTTTCGGTTTCCTCTCGGGGAGGGGCGTTAGGAATTTGGGAAAGCCATTAGAATGTTTCACCAAGGCCGCATAATACAGAGTGCACAAGAAATTGAGAGCTAACCAGTTTTCAAATCTGAAGTAAAACATAACTAATGTTTTAGTGGTTTACATATGACAGTTTGAAATTTTTGTTCACTTTAGCAAGCATCATGGAATTTCACAAGTTTGATTTGCGGGCCGAATAAAATGATGTGGTGAGCCAGATTTGGCCCCCGGGCCTTGACTAAGACGCCTGTGGTTTAATAGCTAACCAATGAGTGCAAGGCGGACACCTACAAAAAGAAACTTCACATAAACCTCACTTTTAACGATTGTGATGAAAAGCAAACGTGTTTAATTTCCAAACAGAAAGCCTTGAATAAATGTGGAGTCGTTGAATGATTGTAATTTGGACGTGAAAAATCAACACTGTAAAAACAACAGACATGTGTTGGTCACAATCAGACGGAACACGAGGGCGTGAAGTACAGTGAAATCTCTTACGAACGTTTCAGCTCATGAACATTTTGCCTCACAAACAAATTAAATTCGCGAGCATAGTCCTGGCTAACGAACTAGTTTTTGGCGGACAAACCAAACCACGCAGCGCCATGGTGGCTGGCGGAATAGATTTCGGCGGACGATCACCAAACCAACGGTCGAACAGCGCCACGGTTCCTGGCGGACTAGTTTTCGTCACCCCGTTTCTTTGTGTGCAGACGTAATTTGTTATCGAGTGGAGTACTTTTGCTATTATGGGACCAAAAAAGACCCAACCACAGGCTAGTGTTAAGCCGAGAGGACACAAAAGAAAATTACGGTCAAGCAGAAGATCATCGAAAAACACGAACGAGGTGTGCGTTTGTGTGACTTAGCTGTCCCAGTACCATTACGCAAAATCGACCATTGCTCCCATCCATTGACAACTACCAACACAAAGGTAATTAAAACGACTTTATTAGACAGTAGTTTATTTCTTTAATTACAATACAATAGCACATTTATTATACATAAAATAAGATATATTTTGTGTAGTTTTAAGGCTTAATCTGTAGAAAATTATGTTTTATGCGGACCTGGGAACGGATTATTCTCATTGTAATGGTTTCTTAGGGGAAATAAATGTTTGGAAGATGAACTTTTCACATTACACACTGTGTGTGAACCAATTAAGTTTGTAAACTCAGGTATCACTCTGTAGAAGGAAGCGAAGGGGAGCATTCACCAGTGGTGCATTCAGGTGCACTCGGTTTGTGATTTTTGGTTTAAAACCCAGGCATAAAAACTGGAAATTTTTGGTCGAACCATGAAGTTCTAAAACCCAGGATTGACTATAAAAACTTGACTCAACAAGACTGATGCGTCGGTCACAATGAGACGTGACACGAAGAAGAGGAAGTGACATATAGGAAGCAGGGGGGAGCCGAGCCGATTCAGGTGATTTTCGATTGCTAACCAAGGCATAAAAACACCAAAAATTTGGGTTGAAAACCAAATTGGTACCAAATTGGTCGAGAAACAAGACGTTCGAAAACTGACTGTACTTTGAAAAGGTCGCAATCAAATGCAAAAAGGACAACAGAGACTGTACAGCACATTTTCCACATTCCTTTTCATCTGTCAACCCCGTAACATTTTAAGAATTATTTTCGCATTGCAAACCGACCGCCTATTTCTGTATTTTACAAAATCCTGTCGCAGAATTCACACGTCAATCTGGTAGTTTGGATTATTTTCTTGCAACGCTTCATTTCAATGTTCCCCCGCCGCCCTGGTTCAACCGTGTTGAACCACGGGAGTCTGTCACATCGAAGCGCCACAAAAACACAAGCCGAGGCCAACCAAAACCCAGCTGAGCTCTGTGAGCAGACGTGATAACAACCGACGCTGCGTGGGCGCAAAAACGCTTTTTTTTTTCCTTCATCTCGCATCAGCAACCAAAAGACAAGACCTCTGCTATCAGCTGGTTCTCAGCACCCACGCGGCTCGCTCGACGTTGTCGCAACGTTCGGTTCGAAACGAAAGGAGCCAAAACGCACGGACTCTCCCCCGAGCTTTGACTTCAAAAGATAAGCGACGAGGAAGTTTGAAGGGATATATATCCTGAAAAAAAGTCATTTTCTCATTTTAACATTCAATGCTGGGTAAAATTGCTCCATGGTGCCGGGAGTCCTTTGAACTACCCGTGGTGCTGAAAACTACAGGCTCAATCTGTTGGGTAGGATTCAAATATTTGTACATACCACGGGTCAAAATAAGTAATTTCAACAGTAGCAGTGTGACATATACTACAAACACGTGGCTACAAATGACGTTTTTATCGCCTTTTTATCAGAAGGCCAAACGTTTGCCGGATTTCCGTGTTTCGCTGCATAAAAAAGGCAAAACATTCCAATTCCAGACTTGGAATATGTTGCGCAATACTGCCACATGAAGGCAGTATGGACACACTGCACCATGAAAAGGAAGCCAAAACAGAAAGCAAATTTGGAGTACAGTAATCCCTTGTTTTTCGGGATTAATGAGGACCAGGACCACCCGCGATAGCAGGGTCTGAAACTCATGACAAAAAGTTACCGGATACCAGCCATAAAGTTGCCTACCCCATTTTTACTAAAACAAAGTTTTAAATCGATATTGAACAATATAAAGCGCCTGGTGATAATGGAACATTACTCGAAGATAATGTGTCGATTATGATGAGACGTAACACCAGGAAGTGACAAATAAGGAAGCGCAGGGGAGTCCAGTGGTGCATTCAAGTGCACTTGGTTTGCTTAAGAACCCAATTTCAGTTGTAAACTGAAAAAAACTGAAAAATCCTGAAATCTTCGGTCGAATATGTGATGGTTTTGTTACATATGCATTATGATGATATCAACAGCCATATAGCTGAAAAGTAAACTAATTATGTTATTTAAAGGACAACCGACGCCTCCGGACAAGTTGTGTCCATAATTTGCAAAATCACTTCAAATGACTTCTACTGAGCGTATTTTACAAAGATTCCACTTCATATAGCTATATTTTACGTTTTAAGACTCACGCTAAATATTCAGGAAGTCTTGTTTTCGAGTTGATGACGATGCCTGACGTGACATCACGTCTGGAACGTCCCTGACCGAGAGAGTGACACACAATGCATTTTGGGTACTTCGTTTGGTCTGAAAACTTTGTGTTGAACCGTGTTGATGGCGAAATAAGAAGGAAAACATAAATAATGCGATGGTGAATCGCTGTGTGTTGCACCAAGACTACTATTTGAAACTAGCTGACACAAATTCCCAGCAGACAAATCAGCCCATTTACAACGGAGCTTGGGGGCCATCTTGTGCATTTTCTGGTACGCTACATTGGATTCCTGATGGCTCAATTGATACGGAAGGACTTCTTTAATCTATTGTAAACATTTATGCTTTCCTCTTCAGAACTATTTGACTCATATTCATAACTGGATGAGTAACAAGAAAGCATCTTCTCTGAATCTGAAGCCACTGTTTTGAATTTTGGCGTGACTTCATGAAAAAGGGGGCGGGACCTTCTGAAACTCGTCATCCCGAGGTCATTTTGAAGTAGTTTTGGGACACATTAAGTCACTTTTATTGGTGTTTTTCATTTGACTAAAAATATCAGCCTGCGTGTTTTGGGTATTTTAGATGCTATAAAACGTTTTTCTGATGTTAGTTAGGCAACAAAAAAATGGTGTCGGTTGTCCTTTAATGGATAATATACAATATTTGTATTCTTCGTCGTCGTGCCACCAAGGAAAAAGGGGAAGAACCTGGAGTAGACACGTGTCTCTTTCAAAAATATAAGAAATGTAAATATCTCACTTCATTTAGCGCCATTTTTAAAATGAATTTGATTAAAATAATTCTCTGGGTTAGACGTCAAAAGAATGAATTGATTAATATTCAGTACATTTTTATTTATTATTAATTTTGTCAGGCTGTGTCAGTGATCTTTGTGGGTTTTTCTTTCACGTCATTTTCTACTCGGCGGCATGTGAGATTCTTATCAAAGGTTAAGAAACGACGTCGTCGGTTGAAGAGCGAAAAGATGCTTCCGCCGCATCAACCTTGCGGACGGGACAGAGCGAAACGATACGCATGACGCTCGTCAGGGTGCAACATGGCTTCAAGTCCTCCGGCGGGAAAACCACCCGCTTCAAAATGTTGTTTTCAACGTGTTCCAGGCAATCATCCGAAAAACTAAATGAAGCAACAAAACTGTTAAAACCATCTTGGGGTGAAAATCCGCTTTCCCTCGCGTCATCGTCACTGCCCGACGGCATCGCTTCGGCGTTGGCACGTCGCCTCGGTGCCAGGCCGCCGCCGGCGTCCCGAAGGATTTTCAGAGGGTGGAAATTGCTCTGGCTCAGTTGACTGAACGGCACGCGTTGCGCAATCAAGATCTCTTCGGGGATGGTGCGCACCAGGTTTAGCTTCCACATGTCCGGAGGCTCTCGATTACTTTTGTAAAAGGTCAACTCCTCGCTGGATTCTGGCAGGTTGCAGTCCATCTCAGTCTCTGAGTCCAGAGAGGAAGACGAGGAAGAAGAATCCGAAGTCAGACGCCCATCGGGCTTCTTTCTCAAACTCCCGGGAGAGTCAAACACCACCCCTTTAGGCACAAGAGGCCGATGGTATCGTCGCCGGATGCCTACCGCCGATTTGGTCCAGTTCTGCGGCAGCCTCCTCATGTAGCATCGCACCGACTCAGGCACCCGGATTTCATGCTTTTTGCAGGGTAATAAGGCCGAGAGGCCAGCTGGGATGCCGTTGCCAACGATGGGCAAAAGGGAGGTAGGCTTGAGTCCGGACACAAAGTCCACCAGCTCCTGAAAAGACGAGTGGTCCGAGTATGGCACCACGTGGAGTTTGGGGTGGAAGAGGGCGAGGGGCCTGCTGGTCGGGTAGATGGCCAAGGTGGGTTGCTCGCTGTTCCACCGGCACATGGCGGCAAAGGAGATCTCCCGGTGCTCCACCACGCGGATTCGACCGGCGCCCGGGTCGGTGGTGAAGACGTCGGGCAGCCCCAAAAGCCGAAGGGTTTCCATCTTGTCAACGCTCACCTCAATCCAGGTTTGAAATTCCATGGCGAGCTCCACCAACAGGGACTCCTTGCCAAGGGTGTAGAGACCTGCCAGCAAAATCACATGGAAAAATAAATATTTTGGAGCATATAACTCTTATACGAGTGTCCAAACATTTTTGAAAAGATGGTGTGTGGGGGCAACCTTGGCGATATTCACTGACACAAATTCCCAGCAGACAAATCAGCCCATTTCCAATGGAGCTTGGGCGCCATCTTGTGCATTTTCTGGGACGCTACATCGCTGTCATTGGCGCCTCGAATTGATATGGGAGGACTCCTTTAATCGATTGCAAACATTTATGATTTCCTCTTCAAAACTATTTGAATCATATTCATAACTGGATGAATAACAAGAAAGCATCTTCTCTGAATCTGAACTCCGTGAGCCCATTGTTTTGTTTCTTGAGCAAGGCAAGACGACTTGATGTGATGTCACGAACTGGGGGCGGGACTTTCTAAAAATTGCCAGTTTTGAGCTGATTTGTGGCAGATTTTGGGCACTAAGTCATTTTTATTGGTGTTTTGCATTTGAATAAAAATATTAGCCTGCGTATTGGGTATTTTAAATGCTATAAAACGTTTTTCTGATGTCAGTTGGGAAACAAAAAAATTGTGTCGATTGTCCTTTAAGCATGAGTTTTGGTTCATTTGAAACATGCAGATCAAAATTCAATTGATATTTAACTTCTTTTTAACACTTTTTTTGTAACAGTTGAACAGAGGTAAATGTTGTTTGGTTGATTGTTGACATTTTATAATTGTTTTTTCAAAGTAGAAAATGGTAGAATAAAAAAATAGAAAATGGCCATTTTAGAAATAAAAAAATACAAAATCACAATTTTAGAATAAAAAAAATAGAATATTGCCATTTTCCAGAAAAAAAATCACCATTTTCAAAATTAAAAAAAAGAAAATCACCATTTTAGAATGAAAAAAAAATAGAAAATTGCAATTTTAGAAATTAAAAAACATCTCCATTTTAATGTTTTTTAAATTTTGAAAATCGACAAGTTGGAAATAAAAATAATAGAAAATTGCCATTAAAAATCACCATTTTAGAAATTATATATATATATATGGAGATTGGGGGGAATCATTCATTCAATGACTAATCTATTAATTTGCTCTAATTGGCCCTAATTGGGCCTGTAAATGGTAGCACTTAGCACACGTACGCAAGAGCGCTGCCGCCAAAAGTATTCAGTCGACATCCGGGCCAGACGTTATTGATTTTATGATGGAGGCAGCGAGCCAGATGAAAATTGATCACGGGCAGCATTCGGCTCCCGGGCTGAACTTTGGACATGTCTGACCTAAGACAACGGTGTGGTCTGGGTGGCTGCGAATGATTTCCTTGATTTGCTGTGTGGCTTGTTTTCTCGACGGGATGCTGCGGTTGGGGTCACAGTTGGTGTCGTCCAAGTACAGGACATCAATCACGGCGTTGGTTACCAGGCACAGCTCGCGCAGCATTGATGGCGAATATCTGAAGTCACCTAAATTAAGGACGTACCAGACAAAAAATAAAATACATTTCCCAGCACAACTACCACGAAAAAAATAACACAGTCCAGAGCATGAACGATCATTCAGCATTCATCCGTGAATTATACAAATCCATTTTATCATGTAGTGTTTCACTCATGACATTTTGAGACACTCACCGGTGTAAAGAATGGTCCCAAAGTAGCCCTCGAAGACAAACATGACCGCACCAGGACAGTGGTTGGCATCAATCAGTGTGACGGTCATGCTTTCTTTGCCGATGTCATCCAGGGGCAGGAGGTACGAGTCGCCCAGCTCTAATGGGTGAATCCATTTTTCCTTCACCTGTACTCAAGAAAAAGAAAAACACATGAAGGACATGACCATGTTGACGTGCCAGGTTTTTGTGAGAAGCAAAAAAAATGGCAACGACCTCAAAACTTTTTTAATGGGACCTGTACGACTCAACAGGCCAAAATTTTAACGGCAAAAATACACAAGTGGGATACTACAATTGCACAATTGTACACACCCTCCTTCCTGGGATATTGGTTCTGTATTAACAAATCATATTTTTCTAGTTACATTCCCCATTATTGTAATATATACAACCCAGTCAGGTAAAGAACACAAAATAAATTTCATACACAATGAAAGACAGTGAAGGCATCAATTAACAATAAAAGGACACAACAGTACCATTAACAAGAACTAGACATTCCAACAAAAAAAAAATATTTTTTTTAATCTCCACAAAAGTCACGCTCATCTTTGGTTCGGTGCTATGGTGTAAGACACAGGTGTCAAATTAAAGGCCTGACCATCATTTTATTCTGCCCGCTAAAGCAATTAAAACTAGCAAAATTCTGTGATGCCCTCTAAAGTCTGAACCCAAATTTCGAATTGTCCCGTGTAAACACCAATGTGGAGGGATTAAACATTCTAATGGCTTCCCCAAATTCATAACGGTCCCCGAGAGGAAACCGCAACTACAATGTGGCCCACGGCAAAAAGAATGTCATCTCGAAGCAAGAGATGTAAAAATATGGTTCATCGCTTGGATCGTAACTGTATATTGATTTAGGCATTTCACTAAACAAGTCAATCAGAAACACGGGTAATTAGGCAATTGCACCTCCACCACCGTCCACCAAACAGGAGTCAGCTCTCACCCGTAGCTTGACTTTTACCAGCGAAGCGGTTACAGGGGAGCAGTAGATGGGTCGGTCGGCCCATGTGGACGTCAGGCCGACCGTGTGGTCGCTGTGCATGTGCGACAGGAAGAAAAGTCTGCTCTCCGGACATTTACGAACATGCCAGAAGTCGACAGCTAGCGGAGTGTTGGCGATGATCTTGCCATTGGACATCCTCCCATCCGACGTCGCACCGCACCGGTTGTTTCACGAGTCAATTACGTTTGCAAAGCCTCGCTGACGAGTATCGTATCACGCAGTGGCTCGTTCGGGGTTTTGTAGGCTAAATAAGTCTAATATTGCGACGCCATGTTTCACCATCCAAAATGTCCCGCTAAAAGCCCAGTAAGATGTGTAAATGACCGGTTTCTTGCATCCATCGTTGGACTGCGCCATCTCTTCCCGCGCCATTTATATTTTCAATCTCATTTCTACGACACGCCCCTTCCCGACCACAACACCGTCGTCCTTTGATTACGTCACCTTTATGCTTCTCACAAGCGACTGGTCGAAGCTATTTCCTCGTCTGACATGCTTAGAGTAGGAAATTTCCCAGTTCCAAGAGCACACATTTGGCAAGCGTAGAATATAAGGATGACTTAAGCCAAACTCATTTTATTTACTTTCCTCACTATTTCAAAGAAACGCAACACTGTCGCATCAAAACAACGTGGCCTGACGTCAGTCTAGGCTTCCACCTTTGTTCTGCTTTGCCTCACTCGATCCTACAAGTCAAGCGAGTGGTCCATCACAACAGTTCAAATGGGGTTTATCGTTGCTATTGTTTTGTGCCATTTATTTAAATGATGGCCAATATGGGCCTTCCACCATTTAGCATACGGCTGGCGATAAAAGGGAACGGAAATCATATCCCTCGTTCGTCACTGGAATGAAACATGCCATGTTTGTCCACACAATGGCGGTAGAGGAGAAGGCGATACATGTCGGCAAGTTATAGTAACATGTATTTTATGATTTTTTTTTGGTCAACAATGACAACGTAGCTGCTTTTATTGTTAGGTCGGTTTTATTTTTGTTCTTGGGACCGAGACATGCAAAATTAATTCGAATCTTTCGTCCTTTCTTTTTTTCAATTTAAAGTTTATTATGATTTCACAGGTCCACACAGTCAATGAAAAGAAAAAGGCAGACTACCCACTTCTACATCCATTACCTTTCTGATTCAATTTTATTTTCCTATGCATGCATGCGAGTGAAAAATACTGTAAATCTTTTCTTTTAGAGTTAATATTCCTGTTAAATGATTTGCATCCATTTTGTTTTACAAGAGGATTATTAAAGGATAACCGACACACATTTTTTGTTTCCTAACTGACATCAGAAAAACGTTTTATAGCATCTAAAATACCTAAAAACGCAGGCTGATAATTTTAGTCAAATGCAAAACACCTATAAAAGTGACTTAAAGTGTGCTAAAACGGCAAAAAAATTGAGCTGCGAATTGGGCATTTTCAGAAAGTCCCGCCCCCAGTCCGTGACATCACGCCAAGATGTCTTGCCTTGCTCGAGAATCAAAACAATGGCTTCAGATTCGGAGAAGCTGCTTTCTTGTTACTCATCAAGTTATGAATATGATTCAAATAGTTCTGAAGAGGAAAGCATAAATGTTTGCAATCGATTGAAGAAGTTTTTCCGGGTCATTTTGAGGCGTCAGGAAAGATGTGTAGCGTCCCAGAAAATGCAGAAGACGGCACCAAAGCTCCGTTGGAAATGGGCTGTTTTGTCTGCTGGGAATTTGTGTGAGCGAATATGAAATTGTTGTCTTGGTGCAACACACAACGATTCACCATCGCGTTATTTATGTGTTTTCTTTCTAATTTCACCATCAACACGGATCAACACGAAGTTTTCAGACCAAACAGAGTACCCCAAAATGCATTGTGTGTCGCTTTCTCGGTCAGGGGCGTTCCAAATGTGACGTCACGTAGGGGATCGTCACCAACTCAAAATTCAGTGCGAGTCTTAAAACGTAAAATATAACTATATTTGGTGGAATCTTTGTAAAATACGGACAGTAGAAGTCATTTGAAGTGATTTTACAAATTATGGACACAACTTGTCCAGAGGCATCGGTTGTCCTTTAGGCCAGTGATTATCTTGCTTGATGTCCTCGGTTGTTTTCTGAAGTAGGTGAGAGGGAAAAATATGTTCAATATTGTGAGAGGTTGAGCAGGGGGCAGAGTTACAAGCAAGCAAATGGGGGGGGGGGGGTTACCATGGTGACAATCGTCTCCTTCCCGCCATTTTACAGTTACCCACTATCAGTCACGCCCTGAGGATGACACCTGCCCCCTCCCTCTCTGTCCGTGAAGCTCATGCAACTGAGTTAGCCTGAAGCTGGTGAAGAAATGTCAAAGTGGAAAGTTGTCGGAGTCATGATGCATACCTGTACGGTGTTCGTCAATTGTTTGCACATGATTTACTGTTGTATCGATGAAAAGGTTTCTTCAGCCGTTATCTGTAATTTTTTGAAGGTGTCGGATGTTTCGCTTCTTATCCCAGAAGCTTTGTCAGCAAACTAAAGTCTTACTGGTAGTTTCGGCCCTGTATATATATCCCTACTGTCCAGTCTTGGCGGTGCCAGACTCTGCTAAGATTGGTTGCTGCTCTCAGGTTGGGGGAGCAGTGGACTAATCTCTGCGGCTCCACTGATTGCTTCTATTGTCCTGACTGACGACTGGCCTGATTGCCCAATTTGCCCTGGTATCACCTCATCAGCATAACGAAGGCTATGTTGCCTAAGCAGGCTATTGTACGATCCAAATTGAACCTCACCCCACCATTACGGTTAACAGAAGGATTTGGCTGTTTTATGAAAATAGCTTCTTTTACTCCCCTTTCAAACCATCTATTTTCTTTCGCTAAGATTTTAACCTCATTGTCGTCAAACGAGCTTTTAGGTGCCTATCTACTGCCGATTGAAGCCCACTAGTATTATCCCTGCGATGTTGATAAAGTCTTTTTTTTTGAGAATTTGTTTAGTCTCCCCAATGTATTGCTCTTTACAATTTTCATTTTGGGATAAGAAGAGAAACGGCCGACGCCTTCAAAGAAGTACAGATGACGGCTGAAGAAACCTTTTTATCGATGGACCATTCCTGTACGACTAAGAACTTACACAGACATTTTCCTGTTGTTTGTTCTCTCAATAAGGGAAAAACTATTCAAGCTCTTTATGATTGTCGCCAGTTGTAATTGGTGATTAAAAATACAACACAAAAGCAAATACATTAAAACCTGGATTTTTGAACATCTCGATCAATTCGATTTTGCACCAACAATTTTGGGGTTTGTATGACTCGGTTTATAACCAAAAATGGGTTCTCAACCAAAGAGAGTGCACCTGAATGCACTACTCGACTCCCCTCCGCTTCCTTATATGACACTTCCTGGTGTCGTGTCTCATTGTGACCGACGCATTATCCTCGTGCAGCATTCCATTATGAGCAGGTGTGTTTTGTACTGTTCATTCACAAAAAAGTAGACATTGATTACATTGATTATAATGGGAAATATTTTGGTTTTCGACCAAATCTGATTCTGGAACGGATTATGGTTGAAAACTGAGGGTTGACTGTCAATAAATAAAGGCCGATATTGTCCATTTAAAAGGCCAATGAATACGTCAGCCGAGAGTTGTCACGAATATATCCTGACTTACTGTCGTGCGGCGAGACAGCAAGCAGGTGGAAAGTTGATAAAAGTTCACTCAGCCAGATGCAGGAAGGGTATTGTGAGTTTTCTTTATTTGAAGTTGATATCAGTTTTCGGCAGACCACAGGTAACACTGCTCTCCAGGTTGTCCTTTGGCCCTCTTCTTCCTCCTCGAAGTGACTCACTCAGTCTGGCTTTAAAGGTGCTTCACCTGCGCTTCTGGCCAATCGGGTCCCAGCGGCAATTGGCCATTCCCAGGTGGTTGCAATCACCTTCTCAGAGTTAATTATTGGTCGCCCAACTCTACTGTTTTGGATGGGGAGAAATGCGTACCTTTCTCCCATCCAAAATCCAGAAAACACAAAATTATTTAACATTTCTTTTAGCATCATGACACTTACGGTCCCAAAACGCACAATTGTTTCATAATTCATCTCATGTGACCCTTCCAGCTCTGAATTTTGATTTTGATGGAATGTTGTTTCGCTGACTGAGCAGAGCAAAAATAGCATTGAAATGGAGCTACCCGTCCGTACACTTCCTGAACAAAATAAGGCCAAACCGAGGTCCTCGCCCACAAGATGTCAGAGCACGTGAATTGCGACGGGGTCGATCAATCCGTTTTTTTTTGACCTATCGACGTTCTCTACGGTGAGAATGCCGAACGCATGCTGATCTGAGCGTCAACGCATGCGCGGGGATGAATGCCGAGGTCAAACTTGTATCGTCACCTTTGCATTTGCAGGCAGCGCAGTGGGGGGAGCAACGCAGATGGTGCCCGTGTGAATGGTTCTTTTGAACTTTCGTGTTTTACTGTTCTTTGGCAGGAACCAGTTGGATAGCTCATTTTACAACAATGAAACAACTACATGGAAGATGATGTTGAAATAAATACATGTTTTGGCTAAAATGTTGATTTTGTTTGTTTTTGACTTTGTTCTGAGCATTTTGACTCCATACGTTGAAGAGTTTTCCAACCACTCAAAACAGTCTCAAATCATCTTTTCTATAACAAAAAAAGACATTCTTTTGATGCATTCCACCTCCACAAAAAAGCTACATTTTGGCTGCATTCACACTTGCAGTATTGTACTTGGTAAAAAAATGCCATAAGAGAATAATTACAAATTAAATGATCAGTTTGCGCATCATGGTTTCTGGCTGAAATAACAATTGACATTTACTCATTCACTGCCAGACGTGCAAAAAATGTGTCCACTACAGTGTCAGGGTTTTGTCATTGTCACTTGAATTCCAGAACCGACAGAATATTGAGTTTTAGGACTACATAAACATTGAATACAGCGTTAGAAACCTGAGACTTCTTTCATCAAAAAAATAGTTTTCCTAAATTATATGGGTCTGGAGTTATATGAGCTTGAAATGAGGGCGGCTGTTCAAAATACAATGCAATGCATACATACTGGACTACATTGCGCTTTAACAAAAGCTAAAGTTGGAACAAAGCGTTGACATGGAAAAAGGGAAATGCTGCCTCCTTGTGGAAAGGAAAAAACAATGCCAGAGGCTATGGCCAGCGCTTTATCGGCACCCAAGCATGAACAAACAAAACCTGAATAAATTCGTGTATGGCAGTGAATGAGTTTAAGAGGCCTTTTACTGTTTTGAAAAACACCACACACGAAAACAATCCAACACAAAAAAAATGTCCAGTCACTTCTAAACCTTGACAGTTTTGAAAGGCACTTTTAAATAAAATGTATTGTTCTTACTCTTACTCTTACTCTTCCTCTTCCTCTTCTTCTTCTTCTTCTTCTTCTTCTTCTTCTTCTTCTTCTTCTTCTTCTTCTTCTTCTTCTTCTTCTTCTTCTTCTTCTTCTTCTTCTTATTCTTATTCTTAGTATAGTAGTAATAGTAGTAGTAGTAGTAGTAGTAGTAGTAGTAGTAGTAGTAGTAGTAGTGTTGTTGTTGTTGTTATTGTTGTTGTTAAATTGAGGTATACAAAAGAAATCATATAAAAGAAAGAAAAATCTGATTTTGAATCTCGTAAGTGGCATTTTGGGTGGCATTTTTGGATGTGTGAGTTTATGTTCAGGTCATGTGACCCTGCTGAGCATCGATTTTGGTTGAATGCCGATCAGATTATAACATATAATAACGCGCCATTCATCCAAGCTAACCCATCAACGTTGCTCAGAGGTGACGGCAGCTTTATTTCCTGTCAAGAAAACGGCAGCGGTGCCATTTGGACGCTCCTTGCCGAGTTATTGACAGTCGCGTGTGAAGAGCCAAAGATGCCCCCCGGCAGCAAAGAGCTCATTGCCGGGTAAGAAGGCGCCAGTTGGTGGAGGATTGCTGGTCGCCCCACCATCTTTCTGTCCCTCGACAGCTTTCTGCAAACCGAAAATCCAAACGGGGAAGCAAACACTTTGATTGGATTTGACCCCATCTGGAGACTTTGAGGAGGGAATTTAGTGGAAGAGTGGAAGTAGAGAGGATGTGCTTCCTCGGCAACGTCACGGAATCGAGCAGTATGACAGAATCATGCTGAGCCTTTTCACCAGTATTGTGTCCTTTTTTAAAAAGATACAGCAAAAATTATGATGATTATTATTTTTTGTCCGAATAATGTAAAATCCATCAAATGTGAATTTCATTTTACCGCTTCCATTTTCTCATTCCAGTGACAGCAGAGAAACAACCACCAAGCAGGTTATTTGTTTCTATGTCCCCTGCAATGGTCTGGCGACCGGTTCAGGGTGTCCCCAGTCTGCTGCCCGAAGACAGTTTACAATGGATGGAGGTTGTCCACATTTTCTTTTGCTTTACTCCCACAGAAATAATAATTTAGACTTCAAATGGCGCCTCTAAAGTCGCTGCCTTTAATAATAAGAATATATTTTATTTCTAAGCGCCTTTCAAAACTCTCAAGGACACTAGACAGTTACGGGATAAGATTTTTTTTTTCCTGAGAGGTGAGCAGTTGCAGCCATTTGCACCGGCATTCACTCAACCCGTAAGTAACCTCTTTACAGCAACTCCTATATTTTGTTCTTCTACTCCTTTTTCCTTTCGTCTTCCTTTCATAACTTTGCTGCTGTGGATTGTGAATTGTTCGACAAATAAAGGTTAATCTATTCTTCTCTAATTTAATATAATTTAATCTAATCTAATATAGTCTAACCTCTGTGTAAACAAACTCTCAGTCGTACAGGAGCGGTCCATCGATGAAAAGGTTTCTTCAGCCATCATCTGTACTACTTTAAAGGTGTTGGACGTTTCGCTTCTTATCCAAGAAACTTCGGCAGCAAACTAAAGTCTTACTGGTAGTTTAGGCCCTATATATATATCCCTACTGTCCAGACATGGCGGTGCCGAACTCTGCTATGATATGTCCCTGCTCTCCTGATAGAGAGCACTCACAAACTGTGGGTACCCTCAGTGGTCATTAAACAAATGTCAGAAAGAAAGAATAGGAAATGAAACCAAAAATTCTGAACATACAAAAAGGAGAGGAGTACCTTACATTGCAGGAGTTTCTGAAAAACTACAGAGTCCTTTGGTAAGACAAAATCCTCCGTATTTCAAACCGATAAACACTTTTAAGGCAAAAATTAGTGCATCCAATAGGCTGCCAAATGAAAAACAAAGTAATGTAGTCCATTCAATACATTGTAAGAATGAAAATTGTAAAGAGCAGTACATTGGGGGAGACTAAACACATTCTCAAAAAAAATATCAACATCGCAGGGATAATACGAGTGGGCCTGAATCGGCAGTACATATGTACCTATAAGCTCCCAACCACTCATTTAACAACAATCAGGTTAAAATCTTAGCGAAAGAACATAGATGGTTTGAAAGGGGAGTAAAAGAAGCGATTTTCATAAAACAACCAAATCCTTCATTAAACCGATATGGTGGGGTGAGGTTCAATTTGGATCGTTCGTACAACAGTCATTTTAGGCAACATAGGATTAGTAATACTGACGAGATGATACCGGAGGAAGTGGGGCAATCAGGCCAGTCGTTAGTCAAAACAATAGGAACAATCAGTGCTCAAATCAGTCCTCTGCTCCCCCCAACCTGAGAGCAGGGACCTATCATAGCAGAGTCCGACACCGCCATGTCTGGACAATAGGGGTATATATAGGGCCTAAACTACCAGTAAGACTTGTAATTTAATTTAATTTAATTTAATTTAATTTAATTTAATTTAATTTAATTTAATTTAATTTATAAATTAATTTAATGTATCTAATCTAATATAGCCACAAGGGGACACAAGCCAGTGTCTTATTGTGCCGGTCCCAAGCCCGGATAAATACAGACGGTTGTGTCAGGAAGGGCATCCGACAATTTTTTTTTTACTAAACAAAAATGCGAATCAAACCTCTGAATCTCAACTGCACTGTTGGCTATCAATGTGCCGGTGGAAAATTGGTGCCGGTGGAACGGTAAGAGTATCGGACTAAAAGTAGGAACTTTGAATGTAGGAAAGGTTAGTTGAAATGATGCATTGATGCATGATGAAGGAACATAGACATACTGTGTGTCCAGGAGCCAGGTGGAAAGGGAACACGGCTACAAGCTTTGGGTCAGGGTTCAAGTTGTTTTTTCATGGTGAAGACAAACAGAGAAATGGAGTTGGGGTTATCTTGAAAGAGGAGTTTGTTAGGAATGTCTTAGAAGTAAAAGGAGTATCAGATAGAATGATGAGTCTGAAGCTAGAAATTGAAGGTGTGATACTAAATGTTGTTAGTGGGTATGCCCCACAAGTAGGATGTGAGTTGACAGAGAAGGAGAAATTTTGGTTGGACTTTGATGAAGTCATACAGAACATCCTGAGAAGTGAGAGGGTTGTAAGTGGTGGAGACTTCAATGGACATGTTGGCGCAGGAAACAAAGATGAGGAGGTGAAGGGCAGCTTTGGACTCCAGAAGAGGATTGCTGAAGGAGGTGGTTGACTTTGCTAAGAGAATGGAAATGGCTCTTGTGAATACTTTCTTTCAGAAGTGACAGGAACATAAGGTGACCTATAAGAGTGGAGGCAGAAGCACACAGGTAAACTACATTTTTCATCAACGGCGCCATCTGAAGGAAATCAGTGACTGCAAAGTAGTGGTTGGTGAGAGTGTAGCCAGACAGCATAGGTTGGTGGTGTGTAGGATGACGCTGGTAGTGAGGAAGATGAAGAAACCAAAGGCAGAACTGAGGACAAAATGGTGGAAGGTGAAAAAAGAAAGTGTTGGATGACTTTTAGGAAGGAGTTAAGACAAGCACTGGGTAGGCAAGAGGTCTTTCCAGATGACTGGCAAACTACAGCGAACATAATCAGAGAGACAGGTTGGAAAGTGCTTGGTGTACTGTCTGGAAGAAAGGTAGATAAGGAGACTTGGTGGTGGAATTAGGAGGTCCAGGAGTGTATACAAAGAAAGAGGTTAGCAAAGATGAAGTGGGACACTGAGAGACGGACGAGAGTAGACAGCAGTACAAGGAGATGCATCACACGGTTAAAGTAAAGGTGGCAAAGGCCAAACAAGAGGCCTATGCTGACTTGTATGCTGGGCCGGACAGCAAGGAAGGAGAGACTGATCTTTACAGGCTGGCGAGACAGGGAGACAGAGATGGTAAAGACCTGCAGCATGTTAGGGTGATGAAAGATAGAGATGTCAATGTATTAACAGGTGCCAGTAGTGTGATGGCAAGATGGAAAGAGTACTTTGAAGAATTGATGAATGAGGAAAATGAGAAGGAACAAAGAGTAGAAGATGTGACTGTTGTGGACCAAGACATAGCAAAGATTAGCAAGAATGAAGTGAGGAGGGCGCTGAAGAGGATGAAGGGGGGAAAGGCACTCGGGCCTGATAGTTTACCAATCGAGGTATGGAAGTGTCTAGGAGAGGTGGCAGTGGTGTTCCTGACTAGGTTGTTCAACAAGATCTTAGATGGCGAGCAGATGCCTGAAGAATGGAGACCAAATGTACCAGTGTACAATCTGTGGGATTGCATGAAGACGTCTGGAGTGACAGAAAAGTATGTCAGCGGTGCAAGACACGTATAATGACTATAAAACCATTGTGATATGTGCTGTCGGTGTGACAGAGGAATTCAAGGTGGAGGTCGGACTCCAGCAGGGGTCAGCTCCTTCTTATTCGCTACGGTGATGGACAGGCTGACAGACGATGTTACACAAGAATCTCCTTGGACCATGATGTTTGCAGATGACATCTGTAGCAAGAGCAAGGAACATGTCGGGGAGAAACTACAGAGGTGGAGGTTTGCCCTGGAAAGGAGAGGAATGTAGATCAGTCGCAGCAAGATGGAATATATGTGTGTGAATGAGAGTAACCCAAGTAAAAGAGTGCTACAGGGAGAAGAGATTAAGAAAGTGGAGGATTTTAAGAGCCTAGAGCATGGGTGCTCATTACGTCGATCGCGATCTACTGGTCGATCGCGGAGGTAGTACTGGTCGATCGCAGCGTGACAGTAAAAAAAACATTTGTCAGCCTATCAAACGTCCCGTCACTTGATTGACAGACAGGGCAACCATTCAGATGAGAACTGAATTTTTACCTTTAGGTCGCCGTGCATGCGTAAACAACGGCGCTAAACGCAGCAAAATTCACAAGCTAGTCAACGAATTACCTCAAATTTTAAGCCCTTGCTAAAACATATGGTGATCAAAATGAGTGAGAAAGCGGGACCAAGTAAGGGGGCAAAACATATTACTTTCATACGGAATGGGAAAATGTGGAGCGCCATTTTCGGACTGTTCATGCAAAATACGACATTGACTTCCCACCGAAAAGCCAGCTGAGAAAGAGAACGGTGGACGAACTAAAATCCTAGTTGTCCGGACAGCAGTCATTTTTCACTCAACATACTTCAAAAGCGAAAGCCGCCACCAAAGCATCGTTTCGGGCGAGTCACGCCATCGTTAAAAACAATAAGTCCTTCCAAGACGGAGAGATGGTAAAAGAAGCATTCGTTGAAGCAGCTGACTCCTTGTTCAGAGACTTTAAAAATAAGGCAGAGATATTATCTTCAATCAAAGCTCTGCAGCTGTCAAGACATACAGTTACACGGCGCTGTGAAGCCACGGCTGAGGATTTAACCCAGCAAATGTGGAAAGACATCGGAGATTGTGAGTGTTCTCACTGCTGAAGTCCAGGGCTCATGGACAGTTCTGTAACTTATTCACACAGGAAAAGTACCCCAACATGAGGAAATGTGCTACCTCTTTGACTGCATTATTCGGCTCCACTTATTTATGTGAGTCAGCCTTTTCCTACATGAAGATCATTAAGTCCAAATACCGTTCCACCATGAATGATGAACATTTATTTGGAAATGTGCTTGAGGCTGGCTGTCAGCAGCTACTGTCCGGACTATGCATCCCTGGCTGATTCAATTCAGTGCAAGTCATCAAAGTAAACTCAGGTAATTACAAAAAATGTTAATAGTTATTTATTACGCTATGTATATGTAGTTATTATGTGTGTTGTGCAATATTGGCTTATTCAGTTATGCAAGGTACACCAACATACATTGCACATACAAAGAATCCTTAAAACATTTGAAAATAATTATGTTTTGCATTTTTGTCGTGGGTAGATCATTTTGACTTGGTAGTTTTTATAAGTAGCTCGGATGCTGAAAAGGTGTGAGCACCCCTGGCCTAGAGTAATGGAGAGTGTGGAAAAGAGGTGAAGAAGCATGTCCAGGCAGGCTGGAACGGCTGGAGAAAAATGTCAGGTGTGATATGTGATAGAAGGGTTTCAGCTAGGATGAAAAGAAAAGTGTATAAAACGGTGGTGAGACCAGCCATGATGTTTGGACTGGAGACAGAGCCACTGAGTAGAAGACAGGAAGAAGAGCTGAAGGTAGCAGAGATGAAGATGTTGAGGTTTACTTTGAGAGTGATCAGGTTGGATAGAATCGGGAATGATTATACCAGAGGGACAACTCATATTAGAGGCTTTGGAGAGAAAGTCAGAGAGGCCAGACTGAGATGGTTTGGACATATCCAGAGAAGAGAGAGTGACTATATCGGGAGAAGGATGCTGAGCCTTAAACTGCCAGGCAGGAGATCGAGAGGAAGACCGAAGAGGAGGTTTATGGGTGTTGTCAAAGAGGACACGAAGGTCGATGGTGTGAGAGAAGAGGATGCACAAAACTGGGTTAGATGGAGGACACTGATTCGCTACCCCTGAAGTAAAAATCCCAAAGGAAAAGAAGAATGTAATGTAATGTAATGTAATCTAATCATCATAATTATACCCTATGGATTTGGACTGCAATGTTGAAGCTACATTTAACGCCATGGACAGAATCAGACGTTCGTGTCAGTGGAAGCACTTCAGTGTGATAAAAAAAAATGCAGGATCCATAATTAATCGCAGAGGCCCGCGAGGGCATGCTCCACGGCTCCTCGATATGCTTTAGCATTTCTAAGCGCATGATAAATGATGTGCATTATGCATGGTTGGGGGCGATGAGGAAATGGCAGCATTTAGAGCAGGGGGTGCTGAAAGGGGTATTTTCTGGTATCATGCAGACTCCCGAAATATTTCCCGGTTGCGATAGTTCTGGGTAAAGAGGCTGCTACCGGGGAGGGGGAGGAGATTCACTTGCTGGAAGCAAATTCCAAGTGAGTTAGCATCAGGCAACGGCAGGGGAGAAAACGGACCTGGCTTAGTTGATGCTTTCACGGGCAACTCGAGGGCTTGGTTAGTGCATCGACCACAGAGTGCAGAGGTCGCGGGTTTGATCCTGGCTCCTGTGTAGAGTTCGCATGTTCTACCCATGCCTGTGTGGGTTTTCTGAGAGTACTCTGGTTTCCTCGCACATTCCATAAACAACCATGGCAGGCTGATTAAACACTAACTAGTTCAGGGTGTCCATTGTTGACAAAAGGGTCAGCAAGTATCTTTCAATCCTTGCTTCTGTGTTCAACGCTCAATGTTAAGATGCTTTATTGACTAAACCAGACATTTCCAACGTGCAATGCGATCCATGGTCAATTTTCACCCGGCCCGCAGCCTTCTGTCATAAAATCAATTACGTCTGGCCCACATGTAGAATGTAGACCCCCCCGTGTACTAAGTGCTGTCATCTTCCTTTCATCACTTTGCTGCTGTGAAATGTAAATTTCTCCACTGCGAGACTAATAAAGGCAAATCCAAATGTACGCGCTCAATTAGGAAATTATTATAGAAATCATTGACAGAATGAGCCCCCCAATTTTTTAAAATGGCAATTTTTTAAATTTGTAAAAAAAAGAAATGGTGATCTTCATTTTTTTTTCATTCTAAAATGGCGATTTTCTAAATTAAAAAAATACTGAAGTGGTGCTTTTCTGCATTAGTAAAAAAATCTGAAATGGCGATTCTTGAAATAAAAAAAAATGAAGATTTTCTAAATTTGTATTAATTAAATATAAAATGGTGACAATCAACAAAATAATGACATCTGTTCAACTCTTACGAAAAAGTTAGTTTTAAAAAAAGTAAAGTGAATATTCAATTTCAATTTTCCATTCCATTTTGATCCGCATGTTTCAAATGAACCAAAACATGCTGAAGATAGCTGAAATTAAACTTAAAAAAAAGCATATGTGAAACACAGAATGGCTCACAGAAATTTATTTCAATTAATTGCTGTTGTATGTAAATAAAGTCCGCCAAGGTTACAGCCCCCCACCCCCACAATTTTAACAGATGCCCCCTTTGCTAAACCTAATGGTCTATAAGGAGAATGTGTAGCATGCAGTTGCCACTGCCCCTTGGAGTGTTTGCCTTGTAAAGTGGACTAAAGAGCGCAGCGCTGAAGGCTCAATGAGGTGTGGAAGAATCCATCAGTTTCACTCTTGTTTTCCACCCTGCACTTTGACTCTTCTGTATAAAACACGGTAAATTCATTCTTTGCGTGTTAGTTTGAGGGGAATAAAAATTCAATTAACATCCAATCATGTTTTAATCTCAAAACCTGGTTTGGTATTTTTCACACCCTGACGATCTCAAAATAACAGATGATGCCAACCTGTGGTTTAATAGCTTGGTGCGATGATTCGTGTTTTGTTTGATTGTTATTTCTGGAATCCTGCGTTCAAAATCAACATCTCAGCAGAATACATTTGATGACATGAATAATTGATTAGCGCTCACGCTGTTCTCAAAATAGACTGCTTCGGATGCGGCCACCGTGATATCTTGGATGTTGCCTGGCGTCTCATGTTGCTCAAATCAATACCTGACAAAACCATGTCGGTTCGTGTAGGAAGCAGACGCACCAAAATGAAAAAAAAAAATCAAAAACAATGACACAAGAGTGGCCCCGTGTCGCTTGTGAACTACAATGATGAGCAGCCATGACCTTGGAATTAATCCCCCCCTAAAAAAATCATCTTGCTTTACAGCACAGGTGTGACAGTCAAGGCCTGTGGGCCAGATCTGGCCTGCCACCTTATTTTATTGGGCCCGCGAAAGCAAATAAAACTTGTGAAATTCAATGCTCATCGATTGAGCTAGCTAGCCAGAGAGTTCACTTGCTCTCTTTCTATTCATCTAGCTAGCTAATCCCTTACATCACAAGTGTCAAAGTCAAGGCCAACTTTGGGCCGCAACCTCATTGTATTCGGCTCACGAAAGCAAATCAAGCATGTCAAGTGCCCTGATGCCTGCTAAAGCCCCAACCAAAATTTCAAATTGTCCCACGAAAACCACAAAAACAGTCATTAATATTGAGTTCAAATTTGAAAACTGATTATTCATTAATTTGTTGTGCACTCTAGATGTAATACAGTGATACCTCAGCTTACGAACTGAATTGATTCCCAGAAAGTGTGTATAAGGCGAAAAATGTTTCTTCCAAACATTTATTTCCCATAGGAAACCATTCAAAATGAGAATAATACGTTGCCAGATTCCCATAAAACATAATTTTATACTAAATAAGCCTTAAAACGACACAAAATATACCTTATTTTATGTATAAAAATGCGCTATTGTATTGTAATTAAAGAAACAAAGTTTACTATATAATAAAGTCGTTTTATTTACCTTTGTGATGGTCGTTGATGTAGTTGCCTCTTGATGATATCTGAGTGAAGTTACTGTGCTTTCTCGGCGATAATACCCTCACACACTGTACCCTACTAGCTGCTTTTTGTTAATCCAAATCAACAGAAGTTTTTCAACCTCTTCTATTGCCAGAGACTGTTGCTTAGACAACACTGAAACACCCTTAGCCACACGTAGCAACGGTCGACTTAGCATACTGATACTGGGACGCTAAATCACACAAACGCACACCTCGTTCGTGTTTTTCGATGATCTCCATCTGCTCGACCGTAATTTTATTTTCTTCTTGGGTCTTTTTCTGTCCCAAAAAAGCAAAAGTATACATTCCATAACATACCACGTCTGCACTGAGTGCACTCAAAGAAAGTGGGTGTGGAATAGTAGTCTGGCAGCCACGGTGGCGCTGTTCGGCCGTGTGGTTTGGTGTTCTTCCGCCGAAAACTAGTCTGCCAGCCATTGTGGTGCTCTGTGTATTTCCAGAAAAGTAGTTCGTATTCCAAGATTATATTCTTACAAATTTAATGTTCGTAAGGAAAAAGGTTTGTGAGCTAAAGCGTTCGTAAGCCAAGGTATCAAGGGGTTGAAACATTCTAATCGTTTCCCCAAATTCATAACAGATATCCCAAGAGGTAACAGTAAAGACAATGTAGCCCGCCGCAAAAAAAAAAAAGAATCGCGGGCCGAATGAAATGATGTGGCGGGCCAGATTTACCCCCCGGGCCTTGACTTTGACCCCTGTGGCGCAACTGATTTGTCGATAATCCTGAACTGTGCTTCCAATGACTTCCCAATTTTCCTCAATGTTTTTTCAGTTGATGAAAAAAGTGCCCGTTTTCGAAAAATAACAACAGGCGTCTTCATCAGTGGAGGTCACATCTTTCGGTTTTTGCCATTTAGCGTTCGTCAAAAAACGAAATTGCGTTGCTGATTTAGCATTGTTGCCAAGAGTCATTTTTTTTAACTGTACACACAAAGGGTTAAAAATCGGGTCCACTCCATCATCTCCCTCCAGATTTGTTTGCCAAGGTGATCTACTGTTAGTCATCAGTATTCATGGGAGCAAGATTATGACATGGTGCCCTCGGTTAATAGGCGGGATGCTCCCCAAGCTCCTTTAAAGCAAATTGAAAGAGAAACTTGAACCTTGCGTTGAATTATTCATGAGTGTTGACACCACGAGACTTTCTCAACATTCTTCAAAAGAGAAGAAGGTACAAAAAGGGGTCCTCCATGTCCATGTCGGAATAAATGCTCTGTGTGTGCACTTATATAAGTTATTCACCCCTAAGCTTCCAAAGTGAAATAAAAACGGTTTAAATTGATTTCTCACTATAATTGCTTTTCATCGGGTCTTTGTTTATGCCTTTTGAATTTTATGAAGAAAAAAATATGATGTAGTGCCCCTAGTGGAGATTGGTTGCACTACTTTGAGTTAATTAAATACCCTGTAACCTTGATCTGTATGGACCAATCAAGTGTGAAATTAATTTGCAAAGTCAGTCCTTTGTCAGGTGTCAATTTGAATGTGTGTGTCCGTGAGCGTGACTTGTACCCTGCCATCCGCAAATGTTTGCCTTCCTCTCCCATGACACTGAAACATTTTGGACAAAATTTCCCCCAGGAACCTTTGCTGGCTGGAAACCTGACATGAAATGGACGATGACTTTGGCACACGAGTGAGCGCAAAAAAAGTCAGGTGCATGCACTGCGCTGTGTCCGGTATAATCTGTTCAACTGTGTGAAGATGCTAATAGAGCTGGAAGATGCCCCTGGTTGTTTTTTTAAGGGCATGGGAGGTGGGATGTCAGCTATAACAATCACAATATATACATGTACGTATATACTGTATATATACGTATTTCCTCCCACATTCCAAAACCATGCACGGCAGGCTGATTGAATACTCTAAATTGAGTGTGAGAGTGACTGGTTGTTTGTCTCTGTGTGCCCTGCGATTAGCTGGCAACCTATTCAAGGTGTACCCTGCCTAGTGCCCTAAGACGGCTGGGTAAGGCTCCAGCACCCCACACAACCCTAATGAGGATAAAGCGGCCTGGAAAATTGTTGGATGGCTGTACGGCAACCTCGAACTGGCAACAAGGAAAGCGGCTACATCCAAATACCTCAGCGGGTGAGGAAAGTCCGAATAAGCGAGCTCAATGGCAAGGCAAGACCCGGCCAATGAACACCTATGCCTTGCCAGTGGTCAGATAACCTGCAAAAATAATAAGGTGGCCAAAGGAAGAGATTCAGACCACGGATGTTTAGGCCTGAAAGCTCCTAACCATGCATGGAGGGTTGCATCCCAAATCCAGCACCCTGAGACTGTACACAAGCCGTAATGAACGAGGTCGTGGACTCGTGAGTGTGAAAGCCACTATCCAGGATGAAACATCCAAGCTCCATGAATACATCAAAGAGAAGGCTCCAACGGATGATATACTCAGAGAATGTCTCAGACAATGGGGAACAGAGGATGAGGTGATGGAAGAGGGACAATCATGGGTGGAAAAGCCCCTCCACGGTAGGTACCACCAAACCAGAACTGAAGTGGCTGATCTCAAAAAGTCGTATCAGTGGCTCGAGAGTGCCGGCCTAAAGGACAGCACAGAGGCACTCATCCTGGCTGCTCAAGATCCGGCCTTGAGCACCGGAGTTGTGGAGGCACAGATATACCACACTAGGCAACCCAAGGTGTAGGTTGTGCAAAGAGGCACCCGAAGCAATCCTACACATAACTGCAGGGTGTAAGATGCTGGCAGGGAAAGCCTACATAGAGCGCCATAACCAGGTGGCTGGCATAGTCTACCGAAACATCTGTTCGGAGTATGGACTGGAAACCCCAAGGTCAAAATGGGAAACACCTCCAAAGGTGGTAAAGAATGAACGAGCAAAGATCCTGTGGGAGTTCCAGATACAGACTGACAAGATGGTAATGGCAAACCAACCAGATACTGTGGTCATAGATAAAGGGCAGAGGAAATCCGTTTTTGTGGATGTAGCTGTCCCAAGTGAAGGAAACATCAGAAAGAAGGAACACGAGAAACTAGAGAAAGAAGGTGACAGTCTTGCCTATGGTGGACGGAGCACTCGGGGCAGTGACGCCCAAAGTAGACGAGTGGCTTCCACTGATCCCGGAAACAACATTGGACCGATACTGCGCAGAACCCTCAAGCTCCCTGGCCTCTGTTAGGGGACCCAAGCTAAAATGGGGGTTTCACAGCACCTGAGGGTTGAGACGAGGATGTTTTTTTTTATATACAGTAATTTCCGGATTATAAAATGTGACTTTTGTCACAAGCTTTCATTTTATTTAACGATGCGGCCAATTTATGCATTTTTTCCAGTGGCTTCAAGGTAAGAGTGAAAAATGGCGAACGTATGTGCCGAAGAAGACGCAAGTTGACTGTAACTTTGCGTGTGAATCGTGCATTTAAAGTGGTCCTCTGAGTTGAAGGGGAGGCTTGGATGACCAGCAGCGAGAAATCATTGAACAAAACTGGCCGTTATGCGCAGAGCAACTTTTGCAGTCAGCCAGTGGATCCTGACAGCGAGCAGTGTGAAAAAAATCAACCATCACCAACAGTTTTCGAAAAGCCCGTCTGCTGTGTGATGGAGAGAACAGCTCGGGAGTGACTTAACCTCAGGATGAAAGTGACACTTAATGCGAAAATGAAAGAGAATGAGAGTGTGTGTGGCGAAGAATAGCTGATGCTATTCCAATTCGATACGCAGGAGGAAGACTTCCATGGTTTTCAGTTTATAGGAGGAAGATCAGGGTGGCTCTCACTGACTTGCTATGTTTTTTTAACCAGCCCTGCTAGTGACTGCTAAAGTATTTCTTCTGTATCTCAGTGACTCTGTATGTTTTTGTACCCAGACCTGTTGGTGAGTTGCGACTGTGTTTCTGCCGTGACTTACTTTCACCGGCAAGTTTATTTTTTTAACCAGCCGTGTTCGGGCTGTGCTACTACCGTAATGCTCATTGTGTTGCTGCCACGTAACAGGCGCTGTTTTGAAAAAAAAAAAAAGTTACGGTGTATCATTAAAACTTTGAAAACTTTTTCTGTGTACCATCTTTCTTTATAAACATGTGGCTTATAGACAGGTGTGGTTCATGTAGATATGTACAAAATGGCTTTTCCGTGGTCCTGGGTGAGGCTTATAATCAGGTGCACTCTTTAGTCCGGAAAATACGGTATACAGTATACCAATATGAATGGATAACTAACTCATGTGGGTCACCCCCCCCCAACCCCCTTGACGCAATTATCCCAAGCATTCGAGGTGAATTGTAGAGTGGCTGAAAGCATCCACACACATGACTCCACATCACTCACTCACGTCTCCGCCACCAGGATCCAAAATTGGAGCACAGAATTTCCCATTTTGATGTGCGTTTCCATAGAAACGCACATTCCCACATGGCACGAGATGGTGGATGTTGAAGATCAAAGAACATGCCGTGAAACACGACATGGCCCATCTGCACATCGAACCACCAAGCAAGCTGCCAGCTGAAAGTGATCCTAATATAGTGGGGAGTGAAAATAACAAAGTATCCACCCGGTGTCCGTTTTAACGAGACTCCGCCTCGCGTTTGAATTTGGCCACTTGCCGATTCCTGTTGTGGAATCGATTTTGGAAGGCTTCCTATTCTGGCGCCGACGAGCAACATCAAAGTGGACCCCCACTCCCCAGAATGTGGAACACGGAAACTCTCGGCCACCATTTTGACCCACTTTACCTGAACGATGGCAAGACGTGGTGAACATCTGCGCCACGTCCTTTGGTTGACTGTATGAATGGCATTCGGAATGCTAATCAGTCATTTTGTTTTGTAGGGAATATGACGACATTGTACAAGCTCTCTCTCTCTTCTTCTCTCTCTCTTCTTCTCTCTCTTTCTCTCTCTCTCTCTCTCTCTCTCTCTCTCTCTCTCGGAACTGCACCCCCCCACCTACCCATCATCAGTCGCTGCCTCTCTTTTCCTTTCAGTGCCTTTTTTATTGCCTGCTGCCTTATCTGGCTTCCTGTTATTCATCTCTTCTCTTGTTTTTGTAATGGCTTTGTCTTTCTCTTCCACTCCCGGTGGTGCTTTCTCCCTTTTACTGTCATATCTTATTGGTTGCTCTGTTTTCATCTCTCTATTTCTCTCTCTCTCTCTCTCAATCCGTTTCAGACCTTTTTTTGTCTTCCGCGCTCTTTCTTTCTCTCTCCCCTGCTGTCCAGTGTTCCTTCTTTCTCTTCTCACTTTGTCTTACTCTGTCACTCCTGTTTCGCTCCCCTACCCATTTTTAATGCTCCTCCTTTTCTTCTGTCTATGACTATTGTGTCATTCCTCTAAACATTTGAGGCAGACGGTAACCCCACTCTCAGAGGTTTCCTCCTCAGGGTTTATTTATTTATTTATTTTGTGGGGGGGTGCTCAGAGACCGTCGACGTGATTTCCACCTTTGTTCGAAATTGGTTAGATCTAAATCAAAGCCATGTCAGGAAACGTGTCAAAATGTTTGGTGCTGTGAAATGAACCAACTCAACGAGATTTGTTCCATGGCATCTCTTCCTCTTTCCTTTTTTTATGTGCATTGTAACAAAGAGCTATATTTCAAAATAATGCGCTGACTGTGGGGGTTTAGCTCTCCAGATGCTTTTCATTATCCGAGCGCTTGAACTAAAAATAGCACCAAACGTGTTTGTGCAGTAAACGCTGACTCGGATTTTGACCAAAATGAATGTAGCGTGTCAGAAGTTACGGTTTGTAACTACTTGCACCGCGCAACCAGACAACTGACAGATGTCTGGTTGCAGTGACGTGCAGTCAGGGGAGGCAGGTGAGGCACAGCCCGTCATCTCTCATCATGGAAATATCAAATGACAGTTCACTGTTGAAAATAAATTCAACAGTTATATTTATTTAGTGATTTGTACTTTAACGGTCTTTTCCATTTAACTTCACCATTTTTGGATTTTTTTTCAAAATCGCTGAATTTTCACATTTACCGTTCAAATACGGCGGCTCGGTAGTTGAGTGGTTAGCACAACGGCTTCACAGTGCAGAGGTCGCCGGTTCGCGTCCCGGTCCGGCCTCCCTGTGTGGAGTTTGCATGTTCTCCCCGGACCCGCGTGGGTTTTCTCCGGGTCCTCCGGTTTCCTCCCACACTCCAAAAACATGCATGGCAGGCAGATTGACCACTCCAAATTGTCCCTAGGTGTGAGTGTGAGAGTGACTGTTGTACGTATTTGTGTGCCCTGCGATTGGCTGGCAACCAATTCAGGGAATCCCCGCCTCGTGCCCGAAGACAGCTGAGATAGGCTCCAGCACCCCCCGCTCCCTAATGAGGAATAAGCGGTACGGAAAATGGATGGATGGACCGTTCAAATACAGTGAGACATCAACTTACGAACGCCTTATAATACGAACTTTTCATCATACGAATGTCAAATTTATGAAAATTAAGCCTTATAATAAGCACTATTTTCATAATACACACCCACCACGGCCGGTCCATGAAGCACACGACCGAACAGCGCTCCAGCCGGCGCTACTTTCCATACCCCTTCTCATTGAATGCACACGTCGATCGCCTACTTGGAGCTTTTTGCTGATAATTTTACTATTATGGGACCGGAAAATAAACATCACAGGCTCGTGTTCAGCCTCAGTTCAAATGTGGTGCGTTACGATGAATAAATTGAAGAAACTACCAGCCGTACACGTCTACTCTGCTCTGTTTGTTTGTCATCCAAGACTTAGGGTGCGTTCAGGTTCGAGAATAGCGCACGACGTTTTATGACTCTAGGCTGTTTGGAAAGCATTGTCTAACTGAATGAGCGGTGACAAACACTTGCCAACGTGTTTGTGTTGCTACACTTGAACGCAACCCCCCTGCGATAGAAGTGATTGTGATTGACTAAAGGGTAGAGTCATGTGTCATGGTAAGCCAATCAGAGCTAGTGTTTTCACACACACCGGAACAGTGTGTCAATAGTCACGCTAAATTGTCATGTGCGAGTTGACAGCTCGGGTGTGGCTGCCGCTCACGACACTTCAATTTCATTTCATTTCAGCGAGTCACTGTCACCTCACCAGTGACATGATTACGACGAAAGTACATCGCTATGTCCTGTGCTCCAAAAGTTTGCTTGTGCTCCAAAAGTTTGCTTTGCACGAGGTGATTGTTAGACGCGAGTGTGCCATTTTATTCGCCACGCCCGCCTTCTTTTGTCGCGTTTTATTCCGCGTCCGTGGAATCATCAGACTCGCGCCTTTTGTTGTCATAAAATCTCTGCCAGCACCTACGGGACTCGAAGTGAATGCAGATGACATCGAGGAGCTTGTTACTGACCATAATGAGGTCATCAACACAGAGAATTTGATTTGCCTTCAAGAGGACAAGCAGAAGCAGGCCATTCAACAGTTGATGTGCAGGCTTTTATTGAACAGTTCCATTCAGAAAAGGCTAGAAGAATCATCAACATGATGAATGATAATGTGATGCCTCAGTTTCGTAAGACCTTACAAGTCAGAAAGCAACAGGTGTCAATTAAGAGCCATCAATGACCATCACAAATATAAATAAAGTGACTTTATTATACAGTGCAGTGTATTTCTTTCATTGCAAAACAATAGCACATTTATTATACATAGGATAAGGTAGGTTGTGTGTAGTTTTAAGGCTTGTCCAGTTGAAAAGTATATTTTATGGAAACCCGGGAACGGATTATTCCCATTTTAATGGTTTCCTATGGGAATTTTTTTTTGAGATACACACGTTTCGCCTTACACACTCTGTCTGGGAACCAATTAAGTTCGTACGTTGAGGTCTCACTGTACTAAGTGGAGACGGTGCGGCAGCAGCCGGCTGAGCCGCACCATGGATTGCGCAATCACTATGTTACGGTTTACGAGGTGGTGATGGCAGTTGTGGATCCCAAAAAGCAGGCAGGAGGGAGCCGCTGGTTGTATTTGAGAAGTTGTATTAAAAAAGTAAACAGGAACAAAATCTAACATGTTAAAATCATTTGAACAGAACAATACAAAGTATCAAAAGAAAAACCAACTGTAAAAGTCTGCCAAGATGAAACAAACACATGCACAGCATACAATGCATACACAATGTAAACAATTGCATACAACATACAACAATGACCCGACAGCGAATGGTCGTGCCGGGAGTCCTTTTGAGTGTCACTGATTGGGAACGACCAGCACCTGCGAGGTGCAGCAGGCAGGGCTGACAGCGCTACCCGTTGGTCGCCAACCGGATCAGGACAAAAGTCTGCCAAGATGATACGTGCCTGGATTCCTTTTTTTCTTTGCTACAGTTTGTATACAGTCTATAAAGAATGCTGACATGACATTTTAAACAAAACACGTTAACTGTTGCCAATCAAATGGTGAATAAGCTACTCTGTGGAGTTCATATGTTTATAAATCTGACTGTGATGACGTCAGTGCCTCCCCAGCCATGAACCTCACCGCACGTCACTGTCTGGTTGTAATCAGTTATTACAGTCAAGTAATTAAAAGAAAAAAAACAGACAAAATGTGACAAAGCCAAAATGCCTGCAAATCATGAAACAGCAAAAATAGCGTCAATGAAAACAACTGCGGCATGAAAAAAAATCGACTACAATACAAATGAGCATGATGTTGAATAAATTAACAAGCAAGTCAATAAAAATTAATAGCTAAATAGCAAAATAAATAAATAAGCAAACACATATATACAAAAAGAATTTTATAATCATATAAATATATAAATAAATACACGAAAACAAAATGAAAAGCTAAATAAATAATAAATGACTAAATATATAAATACATAAATATATAAGTTAATAAAATGAATTGCTAAAAATAAATAGCTAAATAAATAAATAGCTAAATAAATACATACATAAATAAACAAAGAAATAAATAAATGCATAAATCGCTACATAAATTAATAAATAAAGCTAAATAAATAAAGACATAATTAAACAAATACACACTGAAAAAAGATAAACAAACAAACATATAAATAAATAAATACATAAATAAATAAATGCATAAATAAATAAATAAATAAGCAAACGGGTTAATCCCTGACCTGCTAATGTCATAGAGTGATGGCCGTTGGACGTGCGGCGTCATTGTGGGACAGGTGGCGGCGGACAAAAAAAAAAAAAAAACAATCGTGACAATTTCAGTGGAGATTCTTTTTTGACATGTTTATTTTGTGACGTGCAGTGAGATTCTTTTCACCAATATAATATTTACTTTTGTTCAAGGAAGGACGAGAAACACACGATCCGCCATCTTGTGATCACTTACAATGTTCAAGTGTCAAAGTATCACCCGTCCCTGGTGTCACTTTTGTCACTTCAAAGTCACTCGAACACGACACTTGGTCATGCTGAATAGCGGACCCGTCGATTAACCTCCCCCGGCGGGCTCCTCGGGCCCCCTGGCCAGACGCCGGCTACATTTATTGGATCTGACAAAGACTTTGAGAGAAGCTGTTTAGCCATTTCAAACAAGTGTGCTCGCTGTCGAGAAGAAGAATTGCCCTCTTATCATCCGGGGACACTCGGCAAACAGACACAACATGAGATCGGCGGCCTCATCACTCATCATGCAGCCGATGGAGACGTCTCGTGCTGTCATAGGCCGCTTGGGTCGTTTGCCTTCAAGGCAATTCATGGTGGGGACATTTCTTGGAATTATCCTTTTTTTCCCTGTCATATTTTCCAATGGAAGATGGACCGTTGGGATTAGTGGTCCTCATGCGATATTTTGTTGCAATAAATAAATAAATAAATAAATAAATAAATAAATAAATAAATAAAATATTAATAAATAGATACGGGACGTACAACTTTTACATCTGGCATAAAACTTTCAAAACGTCTCGGCCCGAGTGGCCGACAACTTCTCTAAGAAAAAATACGTGAACTTTTTCAAATCAACCGTTTGTTTCATTCAATCACTCAAAAGCTACAAGCAAACCACTACAAACCACATGGACTCCTCTTTCTTAGCGCCTTTCAAAACTCTCAAGTACATTTTTCAGTCAAGGTGTAGCCTGTTTCGTGCTTCGGACTACACCATGACTGAAAAGTGTGCAACGCAACGCAAACATTGCATTGTGCACCATGACGACAAACAACTGGTGCAAAATCTTCAGCAAGGGATATTTACCATAAATGAAGCAAGGGAGCATTTGGAGTAGGTACTTCCTCAATTTAAAAAAATAATTTATACTTTGCGGCAATGTTTTTTTATTTACGATTAGTCTTATTGTTTTTCAAGTTGTGAAAAATGGGGCAGGCAAGTTTATGGCCGGGCAGGCAACTTTTCAGAGTTGTCTGCCCGGGTGTACGCTAACTTTTTGTCATGAGTTTCAGACACTGATATAGTAATCAATTTGTGTATATGAAAAAATCCTCGTCTCACCCCGTTGGGTGGTGTCCGTCCCCCATTTTTTAGCTCGGGTTCTCTACCAGAGGCCAGGAAGCTTGAGGGTTCTGCGAAATATCTGTCCTCTTCTCAGAGATATCCAATGCTGTTCCCGGGATCTGTTGCAAACACTCGTCGAGTATAGTGGTCACTGCCCCGACCACCACAGGCACAACTGTCACCTTTACCTTCCAGGCTCTCTCCAGCTCCTCTCTGAGCCCTTGGTATTTCTCGAGTTTCTCATGTTCCTTCTTTCTGATGTTTCCATCACCCGGGACCGCTACATCCACGACAACGGCTTTCCTCTGCCCTTTACCTATGACCACGATATCTGGTTGGTTGGCCATTACCATCTTCTCAGTCTGTATCGGGAACGCCCACAGGATTTTTGCTCATTCATTCTCTACCACCTTTGGAGGTATTTCCTAATTTGGCCTTGGGGTTTCCAGTCCATACTACGCACAGATGTTTCGGGAGACTATGCCAGCCACATGGTTATGGCACTCCATGGAGGCTTTCCCTGCCAGCATCTTACACCCTGCAGTTATGTGTTGGATTATCTCAGGTGCTTCCTTGCACAACCTACACGTTGGGTCTTGCCTGGTGTGGTATATCCGTGCCTCTATGGCTCTGGTGTTCAGGGCCTGCTCTTGAGCGGCCAGGATGAGTGCCTCTGTGCTGTCCTTTAGGCCAGCCCTTTCTAGCCACTGATAGGACTTCTTGAGATCAGCCAATTCAGTTACAGTTCGGTGGTACATTCCGTGTAAGGGCTTCTCCTCCCATGATTGTCCCTCTTCCAGCACCTTATCCTCTGTTCCCCATTGTCTGAGACAGTCTCTGAGTACATCATCCATTGGAGCCTTGTTGGAGCCTTCTTTGATGTATTCATGGATATTAGATGTTTCATCCTGGGCACGGCTTTGTACAGTCTCAGGGTCCTGGATTTGAGATGGAACCCTCCATGCATGGTGAGGAGCTTTCGGGTCTTAACATCCTTGGTCTAAATCTCTTTCTTTGGCCACCTTATTATTCCAGCAGGGTATCTGATCACTGGCATGGCATAGCTAAATGAAATTTAGGACTTGCCTCACCCGCTGGAGGTATTTGGTCATAGTTTCTTTCCCTGTTGCTAGTTCGAGGTTGCCATTGGCTTGTGGTATACCGAGGTACTTGTAGCTGTTTTCAATGTCTGCTATTGTTCCTTCAGGGAGTGAGACCCCTTCAGTGTGAACTACCTTGTCCCTCTTAGTCACCATCCGACTACATTTCTCCAGCCCGAATGACATCCCGATATCACTGCTGTAGATCCTGGTTGTGTGGATCAGGGAGTCTATGTCCCTTTCACTCTTAGCATACAGCTTTATGTCATCCATGTAGAGGAGGATACTGATCGTAGCTCCATTTCTGAGGCGGTATCCATAGCCTGTCTTGGCGATTATCTGGCTGAGGGGGTTCAGTCCTATGCAGAACAGCAGTGGGGAGAGTGCATTACCTTGGTATATGCCACATTTGATCGGCACTTGTGTTAATGGCTTGCCATCGGCTTCAAGTGTCGTTTTCCACATCCTCATCGAGTTTGCAACGAAGGCTCTTAAGGTCCTGTTGACCTTATACAACTCTAAGCATCCAATGATCCATTTGTGTGGCATCGAGTCATAGGCTTTCCTGTAATCAATCCAGGCTGTTCACAGGTTGGTATGTCGGGACCTACAGTCTTGTGCGACTGTTCTGTCAACCAGCAGCTGATGTTTGGCACCGCTAGTATCTCTACCGATGCCTTTCTGTGCTTTGCTCTTGTCTTGATCCATGTGTTCACTTATCTTAACCGCAATGATGCCTGACATGAGCTTCCATGTTGTGAAGAGACAGGTTATTGGCTGATAGTTGGAAGGAACTGCACCCTTTGAGGAATCCTTCATGATCAGGATTGTTCGCCCTTTGGTTAGCCATTCTGGGAGAGTCCCATCCATAACTAACTGGTTCATTTGTGCTGCTAGGCACTCGTGGATTGTTGTGAGTTTCTTCAGCCAGGAGGTGTGGACCATATATATATACAGTATAACTAGTTTTCGCGGACGAACCAAACCACACGGTCGTGGGGGCCACGAGAAGCTGACACACACTCACGGCATACCAGTTCATCACCCCCTTTCTTTGAGTGTGGACGTGGTTTGTGTTTGATAGACATTTTGGACCATATTGAGTGTACTTTTGCTATTAGGGACCGAAAAAGACTCCACCACAGGCTAGTGTTTAGCCTAAGAAGACATTAAAGAAAACTACGATCAAGCAGAAGAAGGCGATCATTGAAAAACACGAATGAGGTGTGCGTTTGTGTAACTTAGCGTCCCAGTACCAGTATGCAAAGTCTGGGCTTGTCTTCAGAACAAGGAAGCTATTAAGGGTGTATGTGTGGCCAAGGATGTTTCTGTGTTGTCTCAGCAAGGCCCTCAGGCAATAGATAAGGTGGAAAAACTTCTGTTGATTTGGATTAATGAAAAGCAGCTAGCAGGGGACATTGTGAGTGAGGGTATTATCGCCGAGAAAGCACCTTCGAAACAGTAACTCCCTCCCTTCCTCCTCCTCCCATTCCATTCAATCAAGCGATCAACTTCCGTCATAAAGGTAAATAAAACAATTGTATTATTACAGTTTATTTCTTTAATTGATGTTTGGACTGGAGAAAGTGCCACTGACGAAAAGACAGGAAGCGGAGCTGGAGGTAGCAGAGCTGAAGACGTTGAGGTTTTCTTTGGGAGTGACCAGGTTGTATAGGATCGGGAATGAGTACATTAGAGGGACAACTCATATGAGAGGCTTTGGAGAGAAAGTCAGAGAGGCCAGACTGAGATGGTTTGGACATGTCCAGAGGAGAGAGAGTGACTATATCGGGAGAAGGATGCTGAGCCTTGAGGAACCGAGAGGAAGACCGAAGAGGAGATTTATGGATGTGGTCAGAGAGGACATGAAGGTAGCTGGTGTGAGAGAAGAGGATGCACAAAACCGGGATAGATGGAGGACATTGATACGCTGTGGCGACCCCTGAAGGGACAAGCCGAAAGGAAAAGAAGAAGACGAGTTTATTTCTTTAATTACAATACAATAGCTCATTTATTATACATAAAATATTGTATATTTTTGTGTAGTTTTAAGGCTTATTTAGTAGAAAATTGTGTTTTATGGGTACATGGGAACGGATTATTCTCATTTTAATGTTTTCTTAAGGGAAATAAATGTTTGGAAGACGAACATTTCGCCTTACACACGCTTTCTGGGAACCAATTATGTTTGTGAGCTGAAGTATCGCTGTATATGGGAAATGTAGTTCGCTTAGTCGTCAACGTGTAACTGTCGTAATTGTATGTTGTACATTTTTTTTAAAGTATGGTTATCTATTGAAATATTTCATTTTTTGGGGGGGGGGTTTATATCTTGAATTTGTAAAAAATATATAGATTAATTTATTTTGCAACCATGAAGAGTTCCGTGAATGTGCATATGAATGTGCATTTTGCTTGCGTACCTCTAAAAAAGTTAACCACTGCTCTAAAAGTTTGTGGAGAACGGCGATGGAGCGGTTAGCACATCTGCCTCATGGTCAATTTGAATCTCACAATCATAATCGGACAATCATAATAACAGGATGAGGCGATTATTCTGGACATTTGATTTTCACAGTCATAACCTTCCTCTGAGGGAAACCGCAACGTGGTCATGAGCCGCAGGTGGGAATGAGTTTGACACCTCTGACTTAGCATTCATAAGCGTGCAGGAAATCCTTCTGCTGACTTGGATGCTCGGCAAAAGGAATACATTGGTTTGCTATAAACTGCAAGAAATAGAGTTGGGGTCAGCGTTTGCCAGATGGCTATGCCACAATTCGCCATGTAGCACAACTGATAGCCTACCAAAATCATTTTGCGTAACTACATCTGCAACAGCTGCTAAATACATGATATATGTTAGAATATAATTCCTGAAAATGTGCATAAATTGAAAACCACATAGCGCTCAGTTGGCCGTTGAACTGTTTGGATTTAGTTTTTGTTTTTTGTTTATATATATATATATATATATATATATATATATATATATATATATATATATATATATATATATATATATATATATACTGTTTGGATTTAGTTTTTGTTTTTTGTTTATATATATATATATATATATATATATATATACTGTTTGGATTTAGTTTTTGTTTTTTGTTTATATATATATATATATATATATATATATATATATATATATATATATATATATAGGATTTATATTAGACTTTATATTGGACTTTATTTGAAATATGAGCATGATGTCGTTCAACGGCGTTTGCGTTTGAGAGCAGAGACAATGACTTGATTTTTAATACTTGTTTTATACTGTTTTTTAAACACTAATTAATTTAACCACTTTACTGAAGAGATGAATTAAGAATCATATTGAAATTAAAGAATATATCCTATGTCTGTTTTGGGTCTCACCGCTCCAGCATAAGGCCACACGCACGCAGTGCTGGGTTGGGAGGGGGTTGTGGTTCATTGCGTGTGTCTCAATTGCTTCTAAACGCGTCCCACTGCCATTAGATGATATAAAATCAACTGTGTATTGTATGTATGAAGACAAACAGTAAATAGAGCAATGTGACATTTTGGCAACTTAGGGTTTATTTTTTTTTTATTGAAAGGTGAATCCCCACAGCGGTTTTTGGTATCACCCCCAGTGTGGGAAGCCAAACCGCTGACTCCATCCGTTACGCAGCCGCGCCACGCGTCATCAAATACCAGGACCCAAAGAGATGACTTTGCAGAAAACACCGAAATTCCCAAATGTTCCACTGGATCGACACTCGCACACACACCCCCAACCCTATGAATCAAATCCATAAAAATACAAATAAACAAGTGAGCCGTAAATACAACTTCATACATACCCGAAGGTATTAACAGGAAACAGCTGGCACGTGTCTGCTTTGAGGTCGAAGAGCTGAAAATGTGTCAGTAAACATGCACGGAAGGTGCACACTGGGCTGCTATTCTTGACGGCTTCTCTTCATATGCCAGATGGGTTTCAAGCGCATCGGAAAGATTTATGATCGCAACGCAGGCTGCGCGGTGATGGAGTGGTGAGCACGTCTGCCTCACCGTTCTGAAGAGTCGGAGATTGAATTTGGACTGGGGGGGGGTGTATAGCTTCATGATCTCCCTGACGTGGCTTTTCGTGAGGTTGAATTTTGTCTTTCATTTATTCAAGCAAATTCAAGCACACCCGCGGGCAATTTCAATGAAGTACAATGAGACTTCCTGAGGCTGCTAAAGAAGCATGGCCTGCCACAGAAGGTGCTGCAACATTTCTACACGGCTGTCATCGAATCCATCCAGAAAAAGACTGGAGCGCTTTGTCAAGCGGGCCAGTTCTGTCGTGGGCTGCTCGCTGGACTCTCTAGAGGAGGTGGGCAACAGACGGACGCTAGCTAAACTAAAAGCTATGACGGACAGCCCCTCCCACCCCCTCCTGCCCATCCTGACAGCTCTGGGTAGCTCCTTTAGCCAGAGACTATTACACCCGCGCTGCAAGAAGGAGAGGTACCGCCGCTCGTTCCTACCGACTGCTGTCAGGCTTCACAATTCCCAATGATCACATGTGAAAAAAAAAAAAAAAAAAAACTGGACACTTGTAAATATGGGTTGTTGCAATATATCTAAATGCATCTCTTGATTCTGCACTATGTACAGTCTTGTTTATAGAACGGTTTTTGCACATCTACATTTGCACAGTATACAGTTGACATTTTTATTTTGTTATGCTTAGAATATCTTGTTTTCTATCCTTTCACTCCCACCCCAACCCATCATCAACAAATTCTCAAAAAAAGACTTTATCAACATCGCAGGGATAATACTAGTGGGCCTCAATCGGCAGTACATTTGCACCTAAAAGCGACTAACCACTCATTTGACGACAATGAGGTTAAAATCTTAGCGAAAGAACATAGATGGTTTGAAAGGGGGGTAAAAGAGGCGATTCTTATAAAACAACAAAATCCTTCATTAAACCGGTCTGGTGGTGTGAGGTTCAATTTGGATCGTTCATACAATAGCCTGCTCAGGCAAAACAGGGTAGGCAACTTTCGCAATGCTGATGAGGGTCGTTATGCTGATGAGGTGATACCGGGGGGAGTGGGTGTAATAGGCCAATCGTTAGTCAGGAATGTAGGAACAATCAGTGGGGCCACAGGGGGGGGTCCCGCGCCTCCCCCAACCTGAGAGTAGGGACCTATCATAGCTGTTTCCGGCGCCACCAGGTCTGGACATTAGGGATATATAAATGGGGCCGATACGACCAGTCAGACTTTAGTTCGCTGACGAAGCCTCTTGGATAGGAGGCGAAACGTCCGAAACCTTCACTTTTGTACAGATGACGGCTGAAGAAACCTTCTCATCGATTGATTATAATGAGACATGTTTTGGTTTTCGAACAACTCAATTATTAAACATGTTTCTGGAACGGATTATGTTCAAAAACCCAGGTTTGACTGTAATTTGATTCATTAATTCTTTGGACATTTTAAAAGGGAAATCTGGAAATGGCAATCACATTCAGTCAATTTAAATTGTGATGAGGAGTTGTAACTATTGCACATGGTGCAAGATGTTCAATGTTTCGACAGGTTTAGATTCATATTTGTATCAATAACAAAATTGCTTCAAACATAAATATTGGTACTGATATTTAGTCCAATGAACAATTTCAATCTGTATGTCATAAATATTGTCAGCAGATAGAAAATAATGTTTTTAATGTAGCTAAATACCATTTGTAACTCAGAATAAAATAGACTAGACGGGGTGATAGATCATATCTAAAAAGGACATTGTTCAATATTCTAAATAGTACTTTTTACTTTGTACCGCGGTGATTTATTTTTCCGCCCGTGCTTGTATTTTGAAGGTGTTTTGCATTTGATTTTCTGCCACGATGCCCGTGGGTGGTCTGAAACACAAGCCATGTAATGAGTTGACTTTGGTCTGTAAGTAATGAATGCATGATGAATTTTCCCAGGAATCAGGCTGAAAGTCAACTCACATGTTCAACGACAAGGCCCGACGAGCTTTGACAAGTCACAAATCCTATGTGCACAAATGACATGGTTTAATGCACAGGTGTCAAAGTCAAGGCTCTGGGGCTAAATTGGGTCCACCACATCATTTTATTCGTCCCGTGAAAGAAAATCAAGCATGTCAACGTCCATGATACTAACTGAAGTCCAACCCAAAAGTTCAAATTGAGCAGGTCAGGTCCGGTTCATGTCTTTTTTTTCATTCCTGCGTTTAATTTTGGCCCTGACATTGTAACTTGATACTAGACTCAGCAACTAAAATAATATTTCCCAAAATATGAGTAACACTGTTTCGTACTTTGTTGTGGCCGGAATATAATCTAAAACTGTACCGTGTTGCTTTCGTACAGTGTTGGCTCCAACGCTGAGCGGACTGCCTTGAATAGTTTTCTGACAGAAGATAACCGGTGTCACAGGCCCGCTGCGAGGACCATCTGGCTGCTTCCTTCCATTTTGGCAGCGCATGCGTTGGCTTCTTCTCAGCCACCCATGATAAGGACTCCACGTGGCCAGGCAGACGGTTCGTGTCTCGAGACTGCAAGTTGTCTTGTCACCACAAGACTTACAGGCAAACTATAGCTACCGTTCCTCATCAATCGATTGCTGTATCTTGACCGTTTTGTTGTCTTTTTCCCTTCCGGGAATTTTTACATCTTCGCACCATTAGACCGCGTGTGCGGTCATAATTAATGCCAATTTGCAGTTGGCCGTTGGCATTGGTGTTCATATTGCGAAGTTACGTCGTTGCTGCGTGTGGTGTATTCAATGACACTTCGTAAACGGGATAACTTTGTGTCTTTTACCTTGGTGAGTTACAAAATCCACAGTGGCGTGCCGTGCATGTCACTTCTAGGTCTTCAGTAGTGCTACGTCTGAATCAATCAGCTGTGAGTG
>NC_142734.1:27050195-27160195 GCF_051943395.1 Hippocampus bargibanti
AAGTGAAAGCTATCTCTGCAAACATTTTTTTTTTTAATTTGTACTACTGGCGACAGGCGATACAGTTTGTTTGTTTGATATAAGCAAATTCAGGTCAAAGTGGCAATTTCTGAAAATAACCTTCTATGACCAATGTGGTACTTTTTGGGGGGTAAAACGATCATAAGTCAAGGCAAGGTTGCAGGGGAGTTCCCGCCATTGAGCGTGCAATAAACAGACACCCCCTCGTAAAGAACATGAGTGTCAGATTGGTTGGTTAACCATGGGCGTGGTCGTTCATACATTTTTAATTCGAGGTAAAATGTGGTTTGAGGGAGCATTCGTTTACTTATTTATTTTCATGTATGGCAGGTTTGTCCAATGTTTTTGCAAAGGGGGCCAGATTTGGTATGTTAAAAATGTAAGGGGGGGGGCAACCTTGGCGGACGTTCTTTCCATATAATAATAATAATAATAATAATAATAATAATAATTATTATTATTATTATTATTATTATTATTATTATTATTATTATTATTCCGTGCTTCACATTTGCATTTTTATTTTATTTTCAGCTGTCTTCAAGGACAACCGACGCCGTCGGACAAGTTGTGTTTATAATTTGTAAAATCACTTCAAATGACTTCGACTAAGCGTATTTTACAAAGATTCCACGGCATATAGCTATATTTTACGTTTTAAGGCTCGCGCTGAATATTCAGGAAGTCTTGTTTTTGAGTTGATGACGATCCCCACCTGACGTTACGTTTGGAATGCCCCTGACCGAGAAAGCGACACACAATGCATTTTGGGTACTTTGTTTGGTCTGAAAACTTCGTGTTGATCCGTGTTGATGGCGAAATTAGAAGGAAAACACATAAATAACACGATGGTGAATCGTTGTGTGTTGCACCACGATAACTATTTGATATCCGCTGACACAAATTCCCAGCAGAAAAAATCATCCCATTTCCAACGGAGGTTGGGCGCCATCTTGTGCATTTTTTGGGACACTACATTGCTGTCATTGACGGCTCGAATTGATATGGGAGAACTTCTTTAATCGATTGCAAACATTTATGCTTTCCTCTTCAGAACCATTTAAATCATATTCATAACTGGATGAACAACAACAAGAAACAAGAAACAAGAAAGCATCTTCTCCGAATCTGAAGCCATTGTTTTGATTCTACAGCAAGGCAAGACGTCTTCGCGTGACGTCACGAACAAGGGGGCGGGACCTTCTGAAACTGAAACTTTCTCAGATCATTTAAAATAGTTTGTGAGAAAAGAGACTTGAAGTCATTTTTATTGAAGTTTTTCATTTGACTAAAAATATCAGCCTGCGTGTTTTGGGTATTTTATATGCTATAAAAAGTTTTTCTGATGTCAGTTAGGAAACAAAAAAATGGTGTCGGTTGTCTTTTAAAGCACGTGTTTTGGTTCATTTGAAACACATATCAAAACTGAATGGACATTGACAATTAAAATTGAGCATTCACTTAACTTCACTTTTTTAACACTATTACCTTTTGTTTGTCAGAGTAGAGCAGAAGTAAATGTTCATTTGTTGTTGGTCGGCATTTTCGAAAATTAGGGAGGGGGGGGGGCTCATTCAGTCAATTACTCAAAATATTTGTATGATGATACTTGTACAGCGTGTTCTACCCGAGACAAATTCATTGTGTGTACTACATACTTGGCCAATAAAGACGATTCTGATATACTGATTTAGTGTTCCTAATTGAGCCTGTAGATGGCAGCACTTAGCACACGCAGGTAACAGCGCTCCTGCTGAGTGTATTCGTTCGACATGCAAGTCAGACATTATTGATTTTATGACGGAGGCTGCGGGCCGGATGAAAATTTACCACGGGCTGCATTTGGCCCCGGGACCGCACTTTGGGGGGGTGAGGGGGGGCACTTTGGATCTGTGTATGGTATTTCTGTAAGAAAAAAACAACAACAATAACAACATCAACTTTTTTTATTTCTCTGGATATGTGATGAAGTACTACATATTCCTTTTTGAATGTCATACAGTCTTTTTTTAAAGATATGAATTTATGTACAATTTTGTGGTTATTCTTGGCTCTCATTTTTTTTTGCCGCGGGCCACACTGTAGTCACAGTTTCCTCTTAGGGATCCGTTATGAATTTGGGGAAGCCATTACAATATTTCATATATGACATACATAACACATACAAATTGACTAATAATTACATTTCAAATTTTAAACAAAAAATAATGACTTGTTTTTTTACAGACGACAATTAGAAATTTTGGTTTTCGGCTTTAGCAAACATCATGAAATATCACAAGTTTGATTTGCTTTCGCGGACCGAAAAAAAAAAAAAAATCACGTGGCGGGCAGATTTGGCCCCCGAGCCTTGGCTTTGCCACCGGTGACCTATAACTCTCTACAGTGAGACCTCAACTTACAAACACCTTATCTTACAAACTTTTCATCTTACAAACGTCAAATTTATGAAAAATAAACCTTATAATAAGCACTATTTTCATAATACACACCCACCACGGCTGGCGGAGTGATCTTCGGCGGAAGCACACGACCGAACAGCACCAGAGGTTAAGTTACCAACAGTCCTTATGGAAGGTGACTCTCCTTCCATAAGCCATCAACGACCATCAAAAAGGTAAATACAACTTTATTTTACAGCACAGTTTATTTCTTTAATTACAGTCGTCATGTAATGCGCCTCTCTTTCCAAACAGCAATTCCCGTTGACCTTCGACCTCCAACGCCATTCCATCAAGCCATAAATGACCATCACAAATGTAAATAAAGTGACTTTATGATACAATGCAGTGTATTTCTTTCATTACAATACAATAGCGCATTTATTATACATAGAATAAGGTATGTTGTGTGTAGTTTTAAGGCTTATTTAGTTGAAAAGTATATTTTACGGAAACCCGGGAACGGATTATTGCCATTTTAATGGTTTCCTATGGAATTTTTTTTTTGAGATACACACTTTTCGCCTTACACACTCTGTCTGGGAACCAATTAAGTTCGTAAGTTGAGGTCTCACTGTATTTAAATCATGTCCAATGAATTCCAAGGACTTTTATTGACTATTTGGAAGCCAGCGCACGACAACAAAGGGGATAGAAGGGAAACCGAGGTGGTGGGGGAGTCATGCGTATGGGCGCAACCGCGCACATGACGTTTTTCGTGTCGGCTATTTGCTGAAAGCTTTTCCTTTGTTCGCTCGCAGAGTACCCCCCCACCCCCCACCCGCCAATCTCCATCTATCCTCTTGCCCCGCGCGCATGCACGTAGAGCAGGATGCTCCTCTCCTCTTCTTTGCCGCTCCCGCAGAAGATGCAGCCGAGTGGAGTCGGCGCGCATCGGTACCGGGGACGCACGAACCTCCGGACCCGGACGCTTTCAGAGAGAAAGACGGAAAAAAAACATATGTGTTAAACTGCGACATTTTATTTTCTTTGTAGCTAGGATTTTTTTTCCCTGGCCATCTGGCTTGGTCCTCTTCAATGATGCCCGGAGCACTGCTGTCATCCCGGTCCCTCTACATCGGCATGGAGGTGGCGATCGCGGTGGCATCCGTGGCGGGCAACGTCATGGTGGTGTGGGCGGTGAGAATCAACAAATCCCTGCGGGACACCACCTTTTGTTTTATCGTATCGCTGGCGTTAGCCGACATCGCGGTGGGGGCGCTGGTCATCCCGCTGGCCATCACCATCAGCATCGGGCTGCAGACGCACTTTTATAGCTGCCTGCTGGTCGCCTGCACCGTTCTGGTTCTCACGCAAAGTTCCATCCTGGCGCTGCTGGCCATCGCAATTGACCGATACCTGAGAGTCAAGATTCCCACCAGGTAACCTCATGAGCGGTACTGTCACTCACCGTGCAGCAAACCGGCATAGTGAGAAAATAAAACACAGGTTAAATCAGAGAGGCAAACTTTGAAGTGCCACAACGAGGTGTCCTCGGTTTGGAAGTTTTTGTTCCTTTTTGAGAAAAACAGGAAATAATTTCAGTTAATCGGCGCAACAACTTTAAAAGACAACTGACAGCTTTTTTTTGTTTCCTAACTGACATCAGAAAAACGTTTTATAGCATCTAAAATACCCAAAACACGCAGGCTGATATTTTTAGTCAAATGAAAAACACCAATAAAAATGACTTAAAGTGTTCAAAAACGACTTCAAAATGAAACCGGAAATGGCCAGTTTGCAAAAGTCCCGCCCCCAGTTCGTGACGTCACGCCAAGACGTCTTGCCTTGCTCGAGAATCAAAACAATGGCGTAAGATTCAGAGAAGATGCTTTCTTGTTACTCATCCAGTGATGAATATGATTCAAATAGTTCTGAAGAGGAAAGCATTAATATTTGCAATCGATTAAAGGAGTCCTCCCATATCAATTCGAGCCGTCAATGACAGCAATGTAGCAGCACCCAGAAAATGCAGAAGATGGCGCCCAAGCTCCGTTGGAAATGGGCTGATTTGTCTGCTGGAAAGTTGTGTCAGCGAATATCAAATAATAGTGCAACACACAATGATTCACCATCGCGTTATTTATATGTTTTCCTTCTAATTTCGCCATCAACACGAAGTTTTCAGACCAAACAAAGAACAGCAAAATGCATTGTGTGTCGCTTTCTCTGTCAGGGGCGTTCCAAACGTGACGTCAGGTGGGGATCGTCATCAACTCAAAAACAAGACTTCCTGAATATTCAGCGCAAGTCTTAAAACGTAAAACATAGCTATATGCGGTGGAATCTTTGTAAAATACGCTCAGTAGAAGTCATTTGAATTGATTTTACAAATTATGGACACAACTTGTCCGGAGAGGTCGGTTGTCCTTTAAAAGAAACAAACAACTTTACTTCGTCCACGGTAGGTAGCTTAGTGTTAATATGTAATGGAAAATGCCATTAGTAGTCTAACAAAACTAGCATCTGTAGCCTTTGTAGTATTTGAACAAACTGTGTTGCAACACAAGTTGACAGACGATATCACATTACTCATCGGCACATATTCTATACTCATCACAGATATTATATGCATTGAGGTGAGAAGGTGGTAATTCCAAAGGGGCTGTTTTCTTAGAAACACATGTACATTATCTTAAAAATGGCGTGCCTTCAAACCTTCTGAAATGAACCTAGTTTACAGGATTTCGGAATTTGGGAGATGGAGTAGGCATTCCAGCGGACCAATGTTGTTTTCTTTCACAATTTAGGTGTAAGAAATATGCCTGTAAAATATATCAACAAAATAAGTCATTGTAATTTCATTGTAGTATTTATCATCACATCAAAATAAATGAACCGTTCATAAAAGTCTTAACGTGTGAATAACTCGCCTTTTTGCTCCACTTAGAAATGTGGCCTTCTCAACACATACTTCCGTGATCGATACCAATCCGACGCATGAAAGCTGAGCCTAATTGCAACATTTCCTTTTGCTTCAGGCGAGTCGCGCGCCAATGTCACAAGGCTGGATTATCGACCGTCCGTCTCACCCGAGGCTTCCCATTCAACGGCAATCTTTATTTATTTATTTATTTATTCATTCATGTATTTATATATATATATATATATATATATATATATATATATATATATACAGTAAAGTCTCGTTATATCGATATTCAAGGGAGTCCGAAAAAATATCGATATAACCGGGACTATCGATATATCCGAACCTGTTTGCATGTAATTTTCCGCGCGTGCATAGAAATAGTATCGATATAACCGGGACTATCGATATATCCGATATCGATATAACGAGACTTTACTATATATATATATATATATATCGTATATCACAGCGCTTGCATTCTCGGAGTATATGAAACAGTATCTGGGTCAATATCGGTATGTGGAAGACGCTTTGGGAATATCATCACTTAGTCATTGGAAAAAATGTAGCAGGAGAATGAAACTCTGAGATCTGACGTCTTATCATCAGTGCCCAAAAATGTGCCCATTTTTTTCTTAATATCGCTCTTTCGGAAAACACTCTAAAAATGTATTTTGTATTTTGTTCATTCATTCATTCATTCATTCATTCATTCATATGTTTATTTATTTATTTAGTTGTCTGTTTGTCTGTTCCATTATAGGAAACGATACCTACCGTAACATCACGGTAGGTATTATCACTGACTGAGAAAGCGACACATAATGCATTTTACAGTTCAGTACTTTACTTTGTTTGATCTGAAAACTACGTGTTGATCCGTGTTGATGGCGAAATTAGAAGGAAAACACATAAATAACGCAATGGTGAATCGTTATGTGTTGCACCAAGACTACTATTTGACATGAGCTGACACAAATTCCCAGCAGACAAATCAGCCCATTTCCAACAGCGCTTTGGCGCCATCTTGTGCATTTTCTGGGACGATACATTTCTGTCCAGATGCCTCAAAATGACACTGAATTACTTCTTTAATCGATTGCAAATATTTATGCTTTCCTGTTCAGAACTATTTGAATGATATTCATAACTGAATGAGTAACAATAAAGCATTTTCTCCGAATCTGAAGCCATTGTTTTGATTCTCGAGCAAGGCAAGGCGTCTTGGCGTGACGTAACGAACAAGGGGGCGGGACCTTCTGAAACTGGCCATTTCCGGTTTCATTTTGAATTAGTTTTTGGACACTTTAAGTCATTTTTATTTGTGTTTTTCATGTGACTAAAAATATCTGCCTGTGTGTTTTGGGTATTTTAGATGCTATAAAACGTTTTTCTGATGTCAGTTCGGAAACAAAAAAATGGTGTTGGTTGTCCTTTAAATGTCAGTTGTTACTTCAAGTTGCAGAAGACAGGGAGGGAGGGGGAGAAATAGAGAGATCGAGGAACAAAACGTATTTACCCACTTGTGGACCTCTGACAAACAGGAATTTCCAAACTAGGTTTAAAAAATATATATGCATTAAAACGGTGACATGCAAGTGACTCTTGATTGCAATGAGTTTTCCTGCAATTGCAAAGGTTTTTAATTGTGTTAATTTACATTTACATCATGTAGATCGTGGTATTCAAATGAAGAACAGTAATTACGCGGAAAAGGAAGTGAGATTTTTCAAAGCTGTTTACAAAGTATGAAACATTCAGGAGAGACTTCGAGTCGGAGCATCTCAAAGTTACGAGACTTTAAAAAATAAGGATGGGACTGGTTTGACTGTGATCATGTTAAAAACAATTGAAAACTGAAGCGTTCCGTGGCTGGTTTCAAATGTTTGTGCATGACATTAGCTGAGCAATGCTGACATGTGTGGTGATAACAGGGATATATAGTTGGGCATGGAAAGAAAACCACCAGGTCTCGTACTAATCTCATTTCGTATTAAATAGTCCGAATGATAAATATTTTGTATAGATTTTTATAAATGTACTGCACGCTGCAGTTTTTGGGCAATATAACAATTTGTTGCTTGTGTTGTAACACTTGTATGTCATGAATATACTTACCATACCATTATACAGTAAAGTCTCGTTATATCGATATCGGTTATATCGATAGTACTGCTTATTACGATACTATTTCTAAGAACTCAAGGAGAAAATTACATGCCCGTAGGATTGGATATATCGATAGACCAGTTATATCGATATTTTTTCCGACTCCCGAGAATATCAATATAACGAGACTTTACTGTACTTACCGTACCATTGTTGTTTCACTGTTCTTTATTAACAGAATAGTGAAACAACAATGGTACAAGTATGTTAATAACTGAATGTTTGTTTTTTTCTGATGATGTTTTATAGGACCAAAGTTTACATTTACAACACACGTGCTTTGACCGACAAATGTCTTCAACACCAGCACTCTCTCACGCGCGATCTGAGCGCTAGGCTAACGCTTCTTCTCTGTTGGCCCCTGCAGGTACAAGCGGGTGGTCACGCCCCGGAGAGCGGGTGCGGCTGTGGTGTTGTGCTGGACGGTGGCTTTTATGGTGGGCCTCACCCCCATGTTGGGCTGGAACAATCTTGGGCATCTGAAGCAAAATGGCTCCATCGGCTCAAACCTGGTCATCACTTGCCAGTTTGAGAATGTCATCAGCATGGACTACATGGTCTACTTCAACTTTTTCGGCTGGGTGCTGCCTCCCCTCGTGCTCATGCTGCTGATATACGCCGAAATCTTCTACATGATCCACAAGCAACTCAACAGCAAGAAGCTGACGGGCAGCCACGGCGACCCCAACAAATACTACGACAAGGAGCTGAATCTGGCCAAATCTTTGGCGCTGGTCCTTTTTCTCTTTGCCATCAGCTGGCTACCCTTACACATCATCAACTGCGTGACGCTTTTCTGCCCTGACTGCCAGAAACCCATGGTCCTGCTGTACATCGCCATCCTGCTCACGCACGGCAACTCTGCCGTCAACCCCATCGTCTACGCCTTCCGCATCAAGAAATTTCGCACGGCCTTCCACAAGATCTGGCAGCAGTATTTCTGCTGCAAGGACACTCCGGCTCTGGAGATGCAACCCAGTGACAGGAAGTGGCAAAGCGTCAATCCCGAGCCGGGTCGAGCGTTACCGCTGAGGCCCCCGCAGGACGACGGCCAGATGCAAGACGCCCTGCAACCTCAGAACCAAAGCGGTGAAACCCTGCGTTTAAAGGAAGATTCACCTCGATTGGCGCAGGTTGCCGTTTAGCACAATTCATCTTGAAAGCTCAAGAACCTCGGTTCCCAGCGTGAGCCGATGAGAGGCATTGCCTCCTATGAGGGCTTTGCGTGGGAGGTGACAGAGAAGGTCCTTCCCAACCACAGCAGCAGGATTGGCTTTTTACTCAGGAAGAGCATCCTGATATGGGCCTTTGGACCGAGATAATTAGTTTGACCTGTGGTTGACAAAAGCTCAAAACCATTGACAATGGCGCCGCTTGTCAACAAACGTGGTATTTGACCAAGTCAGAGTGATTAGATTAGCTCATTTGCTGCCATTCCCAAAAATAATTGAAAAGTGTGACATGGAGCACCATTCCCGAATTTCGGGTTTTTGTTTGGTCAGACCTCTGGCAATGTTTTCCCTTCCACGAGGGGGCAGCATTTGCCCTTTTGTCAATGTTAGTGCTTTGTTACAGCTTCAGCTGTTGTTAAAGCGCTATATAAATCAATATGTATTGTGATGTCATGAGAGGCTAGCTCTCAGCGGGGCAGGACAAAGAGCGCAATGGGCGACAGGTTTGAATGCAAACAAAGATTTTAATAAGGGGTTTCAGAGGGAATTTACAGGCAAAAAAGGCAAGAATAGTGTCCCTTCCAATTCTTAAATTACAACAAAGTCTCTTTTGAGGTGAAACTGAAGATGGGGTTCTTTTCCGTGTATTTCGAGGCCTCACCCCTTTTGATGTCCTTCCTAGGTAGCCTAGCCACCATTAGCAATGTTCCAAATCCATCGTTCCGTCCTAGGGTGCCAACTGGCAAAGAGTTCCATGCAGCAATCCGTTTCTCTGTGTTCCTCCACAGAGGACAACAATGGAGCTTGTCTCCCCGGCCACCACACTATGAGGCTCTCTGGCCTTAAAAGCCTTACATGCCAATCAAGCCATGATCAGCCACAGGTGTGAGGTTTGGACTGCTGCCGTCCACCAGATGGGGCTAAAACTCTCGCATTTTAGGGGAATATATTTTCCCCCCAGGACCCAGCCTCTCGTGACATCACAGTATTGTATTGTATTGTGTTGTATTTTGTACACCCGCCCCATTTCAAGCTCAGATAACTCCAGACACATATAACTTAGGAATTAACTCTTTTTTTCTGATGAGACAAGAGTCGAAGGTTTCTCACCCTGAAATGAATGTTTGTGTAGTCCTAAAGCGCAATATTCTGCGGGTCCTGCAATTTGAGGGAAACTCATTCATCGGAATCAAAATCAGAATCAGAAAGGTAATTTTCAACAGATTCTTTTCTTACAGACAGTGTTTTTAGGTGTTCAATTACGTTACATGTTTCAGCGTATACTTTCACCTTCGTCAGAGTGAACTTCGTCAGAGAGGACTTAACACAACTAGAATCACAAAGACTTTAATAGTCCCACAATGGGGAAATTTGCAGTCTACAGCAGTAAAATTTAACGGGGGACAGGGTGGGAGGGTCAAAAGATAAACAAAGATGCACAAAAGAAAATGACAAAAATCCTGGCACTGCAGTGGACAAATTTTTGCACATCGTCTTGCAGTAAATGAGTTAATTAGATTAAATGAATTAACTATTAGAAAACAGGGTAACTGGCTTGAGTCATGATTTTAGCCTTTGTTTTTTTTTTTTTTTGATCAGTCGTTTAAATGTTTGTGATGTTAGCCATGAGCTAAACTGTCTCAAACGTCTATCCTGTGGTGGAAGAACTTCACATTTCAATTGGAAGTCATTCCTCCATTTTCTACCGCTTAACCAGGGGTTGGGTTACCGGAGGGAATAGCTTTAGCAGGGAACCCCATTCCCCAGCCACTTCTTGCAACTCTCTGGGATGAATCCCAAGGCGTTTCTAGGCCAGTTGGGAGAATGTCCTGGGAGAATGTCCTGGGTATCATATCGGAGCCTCCTGGAGCTGGGACATGCCCGGAACACCATACCGCCCAATGAAATGCCCGAACCACCTCATCTGGCTCCTCTCAACATGAAGAAAGTGACTTGACTACCCACCTCCTCCTCTCCCCCGATGAGTGAGCTTCCCACCTTATCTCAAAGGGAGAGACCAGACACCCTGCGTGAGAAACTCATTTCGGCAATTTATCTCAGAAATCACATTCGTTCAGTCACAACACTGAAAAGTTCATTAAAAGAAAAATCGACGTGGTGGAAACTCGGATCTATTGAGGTTAACGTGATCCTTTCAAGACTGGCTAATCAACTGACTTCTGTTGCTCGGATTACTGGGATAACACTGTCGAACCAACGTTAGCTAGCAAACTAGCCGTGATGTTTTCGGAATACAAAACAAGGCCATCCAATTCGACATTTGCTCTATACTTGTGAAAAATTTGTAGACCACCAACCAAGTGACAAGGTTTGATTCCTTGCCTGTGGCTTTCAAAGTGTCTTTTTAAGCAGTCCTGCCGATCATGATATTCCCCAAACAACAATTTCTTACTGTTTCCGTTGGATTATTCATTTTTAATTATGATTTTTGAACCCCTTTTACCATTTATGGCCAATGTGTGGCCATTTTGGACTGTACATTCAATTCTGGTACATTGAAAATGTTGAAACCTTTTTCATTTGTATTTGGTAGCGTAACATCATGTTTTTTTTTCAGAATCTGAATCACCTTTGTCATTGAAACAATGCAACACCCTGTGCATTTCAACATTGCATCATAATAGCTATCTATAATTGATAGCTGATGTTGAGTATGTTGTGGGTAATTTTTACCTATATGTAAACATCCAAACAAAGCAGTCAAATAATAGGTAACATCAGCAGCTATCTAGCTAGCTATCTATTAGCTATCTGCCTAGCTAGTTGGCACTCTATTAGCTATCTATCTATCTATCTAGCTGGCTAGCTTTTAGCTATCTGGCTAGCTAGCTAGCTATTAGCTATCAATTATTGATAGCTGACGTTGATTATGTTGTGGATCATTTTTACCTGTATGTAGAAATCCACACAAAACAATCAAATAATAGGTAACATCAGCAGCTATCTAGCTAGCTATCTATTAGCTATCTGCCTAGCTAGTTGGCTCTCTATTAGCTATCTATTAGCTACTCAAATAAATAGAGAACTAGCTGGCTAGCTAATCGATAGTTAATAACTGGGCAGCAGGCTGGCCAGTTGGCTAATAGATAGCTAGGTTTCTATCAATTTGAGTTATTACGGGTTGAGTGCGTTGTGTGGCTGCCACTACTCACCCACAGAAAAACTGATCCTGTGACTGTAAAGTGATCATGAGTTTTTAAAGGCACTTATAAATTAAATCTATTATTATTATTATTACCACTTGTCAACGAGATGTGACAGTTTCAGTTCAAGGCACCAAACTCTGCCACACGTAAGTCCGCTGGCAGTTACAAACATAATGAAACGTTTGATGAATTTGCAATAGTTTCCAAAATGTTATGAGAGCGACCTGGTCTCAGTCGTCGAGGGTCTTTATTTCTGCCGGCAACTTAAATTCTCTTGTTCACTTTCATCATGTTGTGCCGTCAAATTCAATAGGGTATTTTATTTATTTATTTATTTATTTATTTATTTATTTATTTATTTATTTATTTATTTATTTTTAATTGTGACTTGCAAATGGAAATTTAGCCTTGACCGCTGTTTGGGCATGTTGATGTATGAATGTAATATTAATGTCAATACCAGAAACGGGCAGCTCAACCGTGATCTTGCCTCATCTTCAGAGGTTTTCATTGTGTGACAACAACGAACAGTGTGTGGACAATATTTTTCACAATGGTGTGTATGTGCGGATACAAGTGGTCATCCGTGCCTCGCCATCGTTGCTCAAGATGGTACAAAGGCTCGTTTAAAGGTTCGTCATGTGACGTGGTGTCATCGAAAAAACCCGGCGGAAGCTGTCATTTATTTCTGACGTTTATTTCAATCTCATATTAAAGTCACATGAATCATCTGGATCCAGCTTGTGATTTTTAAGTAGACTGGAAATCTGCTTTGGAAAAAATAAAGTATTAATATCACTTGACTACTGCCAGCTGTCTTGTAGCAGGGGGCGGGGGACACCCTAGCCAGCCGAGTAAAAGAGGCCAAAATGCAAAGGTTCGAGGGGTGTGGGAGGGCAATGCAAGGGTCCTAATTGGTGTGGATATTAAACATTTCCTCAAAGACAGCACATTGAAATCATTGCTAGCTGAATGGAAGATATGAAAAGATGACACGACAAATTGAAAAGATAAAGAGGTACCAACACATATACAGTATATACAGTGAGACCTCAACTTACAAACACCTCAACTTACAGACTTTTTGTCTTACAAACGTCAAATTTATGCAAATTAAACCTTATAATAAGCACTATTTTCATAATACACACCCACCACGGCTGGCGGAGTGATCTTCGGCGGAAGCACACGACCAAACAGCACCAGAGGTTAAGTTACCAACAGTCCTTATGGAAGGTGACTCTCCTTCCATAAGCCACCAACGACCATCAAAAAGGTAAATAAAACTTTATTTTACAGCACAGTTTATTTCTTTAATTACAGTCGTCATGTAATGCGCCTCTCTTTCCAAACAGCAATTCCCTTTGACCTTCGACCTCCAACGCCATTCCATCAAGCCATAACTGACCATCACAAATAAATAAAGTGACTTTATGATACAGTGCAGGGTATTTCTTTATTTACAATACAATAGCACATTTATTATAAATAGAATAAGGTATGTTGTGTCTAGTTTTAAGGCTTATTTAGTTGAATAGAATATTTTATGGAAACCCGGGAACGGATTATTCCCATTTTAATGGTTTCCCATGGGAAATCTTTTTTTGAGCTACACACTTTTCGCCTTACACACTCTGTCTGGGAACCAATTAAGTTCGTAAGTTGAGGTCTCACTGTATAAAAATACACTGAAGGCGTAACAAAACAAAACCTATTTCAGACGGTATCATCTTGTGGAAATTGGATTGGATTGGATTGGATATGCCTTTATTAGTCTCACAGTGGAGAAATTGACATTTCACAGCAGCAAAGTGATGAAAGGAATGAGGAAATAGTATTCCTTCTGAAGATTAGTTCACCAAAGCATGTCATCGAAAAAAATATGCTATCTGACTATTTGCAAAGGAAGACAATGTGCTTTTGTTTTCCTTCCATGTCACTTTAGAGGCTTCATTACTGTCCTTTGCAGAGTAAATACACCACAAAATCCAAATCAGCCATGGCGTTTCCTAAAAGTTGATTGATTGAATGAATGAATGAATGAATGGATGCATGGATGGATGGATGGATGGATGGATGGATGGATGGATGGATGGATGGATGGATCGACAACTGGATTGATAAATGGATAGATAAATGAATGTATGAATGAATGAATGAATGAATGAATGAATGAATGAATGAGCAACCTACATTGAAATACGCTGTGGCTTTGTTTGATTGGTTCAGCTGTCTTATTCCGACGAGCTCCGAATGGGAAACACTGTCATGATCTGGTTGGCGACCAACGGGGGGTGCTGTCGGCCCCACAGGTGCTGGTCATTTAATCACTGACACTTAAAAGGACACCAGGCACGACCATCAGGTGTCGGTTCATTGTTTGCTGCTTGTTTGCTGCATGCATTGTGTATGTGTTTGTTTAACCTTGGCGGACTTTTACTTTTGGTCTTCTTTTGCTACTTTGTATTTTTTCCATTCCGATGATTTTGATGTTTTACATTTTGTTCCTGCTGATTTTAATTTAATACGATTTGTCAAACAACCTCCTGCTCCTTCCTGCCTGCTTTTTGGTATCCGCACCCGCCATCACCACCTTGCAAACCCTGACAAACGCTGTTTGTAAAATGGCCCAGCGCCTGTGTATGTATGTCAGTTTAGAGGCAGATAATCCCACACTGGCATAGTTTTTGCATGTCATCCCCACTGAGAAGCAATCAATGATTAAAAAAAGAAAAACCAGGCCATCGAGCCTGATGGCCCGTTTGTTGCATCTCATCTTATGCGGATCGTGAAAACCTTGCTGGCAGTGGCACTAATGCCTCTGTCTGATTAGCATAAAATAACAAACCTGGAAAGCATACCGAGGAAATGTTACCCACTCGCGCTTTATCTACTAGCTACTCAAACGCAGTGCAGCTCAGTATTTGGCAAGCAAACATCATAGCTATCATATGCGTTTCGCGTTACTTGAAACTTTATCGCAAATTGTCACGTAGTGTAAATGTATTTTCAAAAGCTATTTTGAAACAACAAAACAAAAAGTTTGATTCTAAAATTGATCACCCGTCCATCATGCAAGGTCAGATGGCACCGTATCTATACATTTTAGAGTTACTTTCAAGATCGTATTATTTGTTTTCAAATCTTTAAATGGCCTCGTTCCTCCTTACGTCTCTGAGGTCATCCATCCCTACACACCTTCCCGACGCCTCAGGTCTGCCGAACAGGCATTATTAGGAGTGCCAAAAACTAAACGGAGGCTCAGAGGTGATTGAGTGATGGTCCCACTCTCTGGAATGACCTACCACTGAACATTTGGCAAGCCCCCTCACTTGAAAACACACCTCAAAACTCACTTGTACTCTTTGGCATTTGACTCAGCATGATTCAGACTTGATATTAGTTTTACTCCCTGGTGCTTTCTACTATCTTTGTTACTGCTTTATGTCCTGTCGATGACAGAGATCCATAGTTGTCCAAGCGCTTGTCACAGCTACAGCTGTTGTTAAAGCGCTATATAAATCAATATGTATTGCATTGTATTGTCAGCAACCCAGCCGGTGTGGGCCAGAGGAATTTTAATATAACAAAATGCACAAAATTTTGTTTTGTTCACCCCCCCCCCCACCCCCCATCCCACAGAGTGAGGTTAGAGAAGACATGGGCAAACTACGGCCCGCGGGCCACATACGGCCCGTTAGGCTTTTTAATCCGGCCCGCCGAACTTGCCCAAATTATAGTAAAAACAGTATCTAAAACTCATGACAAAAAGTTAGCCAAGAACAGGGCAAATAACTGAAAAGTTGCCTGGCCCAATTTTCACAACTTGAAGCACAATCAGACAACTAATCACATTAAAAAAAACATTGTCACGAAGTATAAAGTTTTTTTTTAAATCAAGAATGCACCGACTACAAATGCTACCTTGCTTAATTTACGGTAAATGTGCATGGCTGTAGATTTTGCTGCAGTAGTCAATTGTCATTGCGATGCACAATGCAACGTTTGCATTGCTTTCTACGAGCCACTAAGCCCCTTTCATAAGTCTCACGTACACTTCACAGTCACGGTTTAATGTAAATTTACGTTTTGTAGCGTCACATATGTTGTTAGCTTCTTTTGAATCTTTCTTCTGGGCTGAGGTGCATCTATTTTGGAAAATGACATGCAATTGCACGACTTTATAACGCTTGCGAAAGTCCGGAAGAAAGAAGCAGGCTTCTGATTGGCTGCCGTGCCGAGTATGCAAATTTCAACTGCAGGTAGTCTATGTTTGGGTGCTCGGCGACGGTACACGTGTATTGTTTGCGCGTGAAGGCGAGGGCGTCAGTGAGGAGTTTGTTGTATTATTGAGCTTGAATATTTCGTTGTGTAATAATATGTTTTGAATGTTGAAAGTGATTCCTTTTTTCAATAAATGTTGATTTCTTTAACTTTGCCCCTTCAATGAAAACTTATTAAAAACGGACGCAATCTTGATAAATCACAGTGCATATGTTATTTTAATCTATTTCCATTTCCTCATCCAAGTATCTGCGAAATAGTATGTAAACGCTATATTCCTTGAGACAAATTTATTAACTGATCAGGGATATTTTTCACATTTGAAAGACAGTTGACAGTGGGTTGTAGTGTTCTTACTGTGCTATGAGGTTTGTACACACTACATTTAAAGGACAACCAGCACCTTTTTTTGTTTCCCACTGACATCAGAAAAACGTTTTATAGCATCTAAAATACCCAAATCAGGCAGGCTGATATTTTTAGTTAAATGAAAAACACCAATAAAAATGATTTCAAAATGCATCCGGAAATGGCCAGTTTCAGAAGGTCCCACCCCCATGTTCATGACGTCACGCCAAGACGTCTTGCCTTGCTCGAGAATCAAAACAATGGCTTCAGATTCGGAGAAGATGCTTTCTCTTTACTCATCCAGTTATGAATATGATTCAAATAGTTCTGAAGAGGAAAGCATAAATGTTTGCAATTGATTCAAGGAGTCCTCCCATGTCAATTCGAGCCGTCAATGACAGCAATGTAGCACCCAGAAAATGCAGAAGATTGCGCCCAAGCTCCGTTGGAAATGGGCTGATTTGTCAGATGGGAATTTGTGCCAGCGAATATCAAATAGTTGTCTCGGTGCAACACACAACGATTCACCATGGCGTTATTTATGTGTTTTCCTTCTAATTTCGCCATCAACACGAAGTTTTCAGACCAAACAAAGTACCCGAAATGCATTGTGTGTCGCTTTCTCGGTCAGGGGCGGTCCAAACATGACGTCACATGGGGATCGTCATCAACTCGAAAACAAGACTTCATGAATATTCAGCGCAAGTCTTAAAACGTAAACTATATCTATATGCTGTGGAATCTTTGTAAAATACACTCAGTCAGTCATTTGAAGTGATTTTATAAATTATGGACATAACTTGTCCGAAGGCGTCGGTTGTCCTTTAATGCTTTAGGTTTAGTATTTCCGGCCCAAACACTCCCTCCAAATGCTCCTGGCCCGGCCCCTCTGTCAAATTTTAGAACCCAATGCGGCCCGCAAATCAAAAAGTTTGCCCACCCCTGGGTTAGAGTGAAGTTCGTTCGGCTGTTGCCGGGCGGGACCTTTTCTGGCCGCTTGTCCGCTAGTGCCACCTGCTGGTCACGTGTGTCAAACAAAACATGCCACGGTGCGTTTTATATTTCAGGAGAATCATGTCCAGTTTTATGTGTGAATTAATGAAAAATAATAATCCTTTATCGACTTACATTTACTTATTTACTTGCATATGTAACCGAGTGATATGTTAAACTAATTAAAGGATGCCGGAAGTGACGCAGAAGCGCGAAGTATGGCACCAGCCTCCCGCCATATAGGCCAGAAGTCATATGGTGAGTAGCATGACTTTCCCCTTCCGGGTTTTCAGAATTTTATTACAAAATGTCACAAATACAGAGGGTTGTGTCAGGAAGGGCCTCCGACGTAAAAGCTTGGCCAAACAAACATGCCAATCAAACTCTCAAGATGGAGGACACTGATTCGCTGTGGCGACCCCTTGAAGGGAAAAGCCGAAAGGAAAAAAAGATTTCACTTTCTATTCTTCTATTGTAGGGTGTGTTCAATTAGTTCCTCGATTTGTTCTGAGCCCACATTACTTTTTATACTGTTCTTAATGTTCTATGTTTTTTTTTGTTTTGTTTTTTACTGGGTTTGGTGATAAAAATTACTTTTATACTGCCAGGTTATTTCCAAGACTGAAACCCAATGCGACTTCATATGTCACTCCCGTCATACTGTGTTGCAGGTAATGTTTGTTTCTTTTCGGTTTTACCGAAGTCGTAGTTCGTCGCGGCCACCATTTTTGTTTGTTCTGCAACCGTTTCTACGCATGTGATTATAATGTGTTTAATAACATCTGATAAATAACATTATTTGTGTTATTTTTGTCCCTATACTGTACATTGTTATTGTACAAACTCCCATGTTGTCTATTTTGTTTCATGTATAATGTTAAACGACAACCGACGTCACTTTTTTGTTTTTTAACTGACACCAGAAAAACGTTTTATAGCATCTAAAATACCCAAAACACACAGTATGATATTTTTAGTCAAATACAAAACACCAATAAAAATGACTTAAAGTCTCCAAAATCTGCAAAAAATTGAGCTGCGAATTGGGCATTTTCAGAAAGTCCGCCCCCAGTTCGTGACGTCACGCCAATACGTCTTGCATTGCTAGTGAATCAAAACAGTGGCTTCAGATTCGGAGAATATGCTTTCTGAAGAGGAAAGCATACATGTTTGCAATTGATTAAAGAATTTATTTGTGCCATTTTGAGGAAACATTGGGGGGGAAATCTCTCACCCAAAAAAGAGGCACAAAATGGCGACCTCCTGTGGCCACCTCCGTTTCCACAGGCTGATAAATTCCTTATATAGCACTTGGGATGCCCTCTTCTGGCCTTCTGGCGGCTTTTGGGTGCAACACGAGGTCCCCAGACCAAACAAGTAAAGCAAAATACATTGACGTGATGGAAGGACCGCTACAATGCGTCTTTTTTACGGTAAAGGGCGGTCCTTTCGTGACGTCACGTACGGACTCGTCACCAACTCAAAAACAAGACTTCCTGAATATTCAGCGCGAGTCTTAAAACGTAAAATATAGCTATATGCGGTGGAATCTTTGTAAAATACGCTCAGTAGAAGTCATTTCAAGCCATTTTGCAAATTATGGACACAACTTGTCCAGAGACGTCGGTTATCCTTTAAGGGAGAGCTATCGACGAAATTGCATGTTATTCCCGAGACTGAAACCCCATGTGACGTCAACTATAACCTCATGGAAAACTGTAGTGCAGTAATAAAAGGACACAAAAAACATAATCTGGTGTTATTGAGGCAGTAGCGAAGTAGACCGTCACACATATACAAGAAGTAGACCGTCACACATATACAAACTAACTAGAATGAAATGTAGAGGTTGCTATGTGACCTTGAAAAAATATTGTTTGAATTTAAATATCATCCAATTGTTATGGTGAGCCCTCGAGGACTTAACATTACTCCACAACAGGAAATAAAGTGGCCTTTAAAGGAAGAAGAGCTTTCGGTCAAACTTGTATTAAGCCTTAAATATCCTGTCAATGTTTACCCAATGGACTGTCGTCCTCCTTCAGCATCACTTAGTGGCCCAGTGGCATGCAAGCAGAGTCACCGACGGACACCAAAACGTTAATGTCAATGTTCAAGCAAGAAAATGACACGCTGTGTAGACACACAGCGTCGCGATGGCTTTTCACCCGTGCGTTCCAACCCCCCTGCAAGGTCCGCATATATTGCCAACCAAGTGGCCAAACAAGTGGGAGGCGTACGTAAGTGCCTGCCTCAACAAGTGCTGCCACTGACTCACATCCTCCCAGCTATCAGCTGTTTGGCCTTTATCGACAAAGGGAAATTCCCATTCCTTCCTTGTTCTTATTTTGCCAAAACGTTGAAAAAAAAGCTTGCCCACTTGACTCAGTACGTTCAAGGCCGCTGCTATTGCAGTTCTTCCTTCCGCTCTGTGACTCGCCGAGATGGTTTCAAGTGGGGCTTCGCTTTGTTTTGGTCCATTGGTGCATGTTCACGGAGTGTGAAAAATGGATGAAAATGAACACATTATTGGATATGAATTGGGAATATCTCTAGTGTGAGAACAAGTATTGTATCTTATGGTATCATATCTTACATTATCACATCTTATTGTATCTTATCGTATCATATGGTATCATATGGTATGTTATGGTATCATATGGAATCGTTTGGTATCATATAGTATCTTATTGTATCTTATCATATCTTATCCTATCGTATCTTTTCGTATCATATGGTATTGTATGGTATCTTAGCTTACTTTAGCATAACTTAGCTTAGTTAAGCATATTTTAGCTCAGTGTGGCATATCATAGTTTATTTTGGCGTATCATAGCTTAGTTTAGCGTATTTTACCTTAGCTTAGCATAATTTATCTTAGCTTATCGTATCTTAGCTTAGCGTATCTTAGCAGGTCTTATCAACGTTCAGGTCAACCGTTCTTATGGTCAGCTTGAAATTGAGTAGACGTTACGCAGTACAGAAGAGTGTGGTTCGATTCCTGGTCTTGGCTTCCTTTGTGAAGTTTGCACTCTCTCTCCGTGTCCATGTGGATTTTCTCCGGGTACTCCGCCTTCCTTGCACCTTCAAAAAAAAAAAATACAGTTGGCAGGTTAATGAAATTCAGACGCTCCCCACCTTACAAATGAGATACGTTCCGAGCGGTCGTTCGTTCGGTGAATTTGTTCGTAAATTGCTTCAGTGCTATATTTTGTATGGAATGTATGTTTAAGTCAAACACTGAACAGGAAAGTATAAAACACAGACGCCCTAACAGTCGGAAAATAAATTCACACTTACTGTTGTACAACGACATATATCCTTGGGTCTTCAGTAAGCCATTACTGCATAAAAATACTTATTCGCTATACCAGGGGTGTCAAAGTCATTTTTTGCCGCGGGCCACATTGTAGTTATGGTTTCCTCTCGAAGACCGTTATGAATTTGGGGAACCCATTAGAATGTTTACATCCTTTCAAATATTACATATAGAGCACACAGCAAATTAATGAATAACTCGTTTTCAAATCTGAAGTCAAGAATAATGACTTTTATTGTGGTTGACATCCAAAAATATGAAATTTTGGCTCAGATTTTAGCAATCATCATGGAATTTAACAAGTTTGATTTGCTTTCGCGGGCCGAAAAAAATGATGTGGCGGACCGGATTTGGCCCACGGGCCTGGACTTTGACACCTGTGCGCTATACGAACATCTTTGAACATCTTTCTGTTTCCTTTTGCATCATTTTGTTTTTCTTGGACTTCCTTACACATCATATCCTGCCGCCTTTACATGACGTCACATCCTATACATCATATCCTGCTGTCTTTTATAAAAGCTCTCCCAACACGACCTATCTTTCATTCTCTCTCTTTCTCTCTCTCTCTCTCTCTCTCTCTCTCTCTCTCTGGCCATCCTCAACCAACCTCACAATGTCCCTACTGTCTACAAGATTAAAATAAGTTCTTATGTACAACACTTTGGTTCCTGCTGATTTTACCATTCCACTTCTAACACAGTGAATAGCCATGAACCAGAGGGAACGATCATTTTCAAACCCGTCACACAGTACGCAAGCAAGCTCGGACCAATACAAAATCTAACTTACAGCATCTCTGTCCAAGCATTTTTCAACATACAGGACCCGCAAAAATGTTCATATGTACTGTAACATCATAACTCGAATGTTCGTAAGTCGGGGAGCGTCTGTACTCAAAATTGTCCCCAGGCATTAATTGTGAATCTTTGTCTGTGTGTGCCCTGGGATTGGCTTGTGACCAGTTCGGGGTGTTGAAAACGGATGGATGGATGGATGTCAATTGTACCAAGACACACCCTAAAAGTCGAGAAAACATTTTTCCAAAAATTTTCAGGATTTTTTTTTCTCCAGGAAATCGGCCATTTTGGTTTCAGGCAGCTGATTTGGGAGAAGAACTGTCTGGTCTCATTTCATCATGCTGCTTATATCGAGGAAAACAGAAATCCTCTTGTGTGACTTCAAACTTTTAAAGGAAAACACCAATAAAATGACTTAAAGTGTCCAAAATCTGCAAAAAAAATGAGCTGCGAATTGGGCATTTTAAGAAAGTCCCGCCCCCAGTTCGTGACGTCACGCCAAGACGTCTTGTATTGCTGGAGAATAAAAACAATTCGGAGAATATGAACATGATTCAAATAGTTCTGAAGAGGAAAGCATACATGTTTGCAATCGATTAAAGAATTTATTTCATGCCATTTTGAGGCAACATTGGGGGGAAATGTCTCACCCAAAAAAAGAGGCACAAAATGGCGACATCCTGTGGCCACCTCCATTTCCACAGGCTGATAAATTCCTTATATGGAGCTTGGACGCCCTCTTCTGGTGGCTTTTGGGTGCAACACGAGGTTGTCAGACCAAACAAGTCGAGCAAAATACATTGACGTGATGGAAGGACTGCTACAATGTGTCTTTTTTTTTCGGTCAGGGGCGATCCTTTAGTGACGTCACGTACGGACTCGTCACCAACTCAAAAACAAGAATTCCTGAATATTCAGCGCTAGTCTTAGAACGTAAAATATAGGTATATGCGGTCGAATCTTATTAAAATGCACTCAGTAGAAGTCATTTGAAGCCATTTTACAAATTATGGACACAACTTGTCCGGAGACGTCGGTTGTCCTTTAAGCTTGCGTATGTTTTTAGTTTTGGTTCCTCACGGGGGAAAGAAAACTGTAGTTTAGTCTTAAACACAATCAGGTGACTTCTGGAGAAGGAGTCTTGCCGCGGTGTCGCTTTGCAGTTGTCCTCTCGAAGCGAGGGGGTGACCCCACCCTCACCCCCGCCGCCCTCTATGACTGGCAGTAATTGACTCTGAAGCGTGGCCACTAAACAACAAGCTGTCCTTAAAGTCTATGCGCCTGCCTTGACGTGAACCGCAGCAGACGTGTTTGGCGCGCGTGGCCCCCCGAGCCCAAAGCCACACGCTGCCTCCCACCGCTATTTATAGCAACATGCGCATTTTGTAAAACAGAGTCAAATCGTGTAGAAATGACAAAGTCGGCATCCCGACCATACAGCAGAACCTCCATCCATGTTTTTGAGTTGGAGTTTGAGTTCGCATTTATTTAGCAAAGAATCATGGCCCATTATGCTTCATGTAACAAAGATAGTACAGAAAGTGCTTAATATGACAACTGTGTTGTCATATTATTTGTTATTTAGTTTTTTTTTGTTCTTTGGACTTCAAGATGGCGCCACTAAAGTGGCTGACTTTCCAGCAACTCCTGTATTTTGTTTTTCTACTTCTTTCTTTCCTTTCATCCTCCTTTCCTAACTTTGCTGCTGCGAAATGTACATTTCTTCATTGCGAGATAATAAAGGTAAATCCAATAAAAACCAATCAGAAAATGTGATTTTTTTTCCCCCCTTCTATTCATATCCTGAAACCAACATGGAACCCACTCTGTCGGTTGTCACTGTGGGACGCCTTGGGCAACGACTGGCAACTTCTCCTTCAACGAGTCAGCCCAATTTGTCAATCATCATCATCATCATCATCATCATCATCATTATCATTAAAAATGATAATAATAATGATGTTGATAAATGAGTGTTGAAGTGACTGTTGTATGTCTTTGTGTGCCCTGTGATTGGCTGGCAACCAATTCAGGGTGTCCCCCGCCTGGTGCCCGAAGATGGCTGGGATAGGCTCCAGCACCCCCCGCGACCCTAATGAGGGTAATGCGGTACGGAAAATGGATGGATGGATGTTGATAATAATGGTGGCGATAATGATGATGATAATAATAATATGAAGAATGTTGATAAGAATGGTGATAATAATAATGATTATAATGATGATTGTAATAATAAAAATAACATACAGTACCTGCAAAATGTTCGGATGTACCGTTTTTCGTAACTCGAATGTTCGTAAGTTGAGGAGCGCCTGTAATGATGATAATATAATGAGAATGATAATGGTGATAATGATGATGATGATAATAATAAGAAGAAGCAGAATGATGATAATGATGCGAAAAGTTATTACAATGAATAATTATGATCATATTAAGTATAATAATAATTAGAATAATCTTCTTCTTTTCCTTTCGGCTTTTCCCCTCAAGGGTCGCCACTGCGAATCAATGTCCTCCATCTATCCCGGTTTTGTGCATCCTCTTCTCGCACACCAGCTACCTTCATGTCCTCTTTGACCACATCCATAAACCTCCTCTTTGGTCTTCCTCTCGTTCTCCTGCCTGGCAGTTCAAGGCTCAGCATCCTTCTCCCGATATAGTCACTTTCTCTCCTCTGGACATGTCCAAACCATCTCAGTCTGGCCTCTCTGACTTTCTCTCCAAAGCCTCTAATATGAGTTGTCCCTCTAATGTACTCATTCCTGACCCTATCCAAGCTGGTCAGTCCCAAAGAAAACCTCAACATCTTCAGCTCTGCTACCTCCAGCTCTGCTTCCTGTCTTTTCTTCAGTGGCACTGTCTCCAGTCCAAACACCATGGATGGTCTCACCACAGTTTTATACACTTTTCCTTTCATCCTAGCTGAAACCCTTCTATCACACATCACACCTGACATTTTTCTCCAGACGCTTCAGCCTGCCTGGACACGCTTCTTCACCTCTTTTCCACACTCTCCATTGCTCTGGACAGTTGACCTCAAGTACTTAAAATCCTTCGCCTTCTTTATCTCTTTTCCCTGTAGCATCACTCTTGCACTGGGATCCCTCTCATTCACACACATATATTCTGTCTTGCTGCGACTGATCTTCATTCCTCTCCTTTCCAGGGCATATCTCCACATCTCTAGTTTCTCCGCCACCTGTTCCCTGTTCTCGCTACAGATCACAATGTCATCTGCAAACATCATGGTCCAAGGAGATTCTTGTCTAATATCGTCTGTCAGCCTGTCCATCACCATAGCAAACAAGAAGGGGCTCAGAGCTGACCCCTGGTGGAGTCCCACCTCCACCTTGAATTCCTCCGTCACACCGACAGCACACCTCACAACTGTCTTACAGTCATGATACATGTCTTGCACCGCTCTAACATACTTTTCCGTCACTCCAGACTTCCTCATGCAATGCCACAGCTCTTCTCTGGGCACTCTGTCATACGCTTTCTCCAGATCGAGAAATACACAATGCAATTAATAATTAGAATAATGATGATAATAATAATAATAATAATAATAATAATAATAATAATAATAATAATAATAATAATAATAATAATACATTTCAAGCACCTTTCAAAGCTCTCAAGGACACTTTACAGTCACAGACAAGCATAGATACAATAAGAAATGAAATACAATTAATTATTATATTATTATTAAGAAACAATAATAATCATAATAATTGTAATAATGATGATAATAATGATAATATTAATGGTAATGAAGATGATAATAATGATAAAAAAATGATAAAGATCACAATACTATAATAATAGTAATAATAATAATAATAATAATAAGAAGAAGAAGAAGAAGAAGAAGAAGAAGAAGAAGAAGAAGAAGAAGAAGAAGAAGAAGAAGAAGAAGAAGAAGAAGAAGAAGAAGAAGAAGAAGAAGAAGAAGAAGAAGAAGAATCCTACATTTATTTCTAAGCGCCTTTCAAAACACTCAAGGACACTTTACAATCAAAAACGAGCAATCAAACAACAGATAAAATGATGAATAATAAAATATAAGATGCATACCAATTTTAAATAGTTGAATGTGTCTTGCCATTGGCTGGCAACCATTCACAGGTGTGATTTTTAAAGTTGTTCCTTTACATCACACCAACAGATGGCCGTCGATGCGCGCTTGCCTTCCTGGGCGGCATCCAAGCGTAGCGGAGCGATCCAAGCCTCCGAGGTTTGGCTCAGGATCCTGAGTAAATGCGTACGCAGACGCTCGCTGGTCTATTGAGCCCGATTCCAACAACGCTGCCGTGGCGTGTTTCCCACGATGTGTTTGCGTGAATGCAGGAGTTTCCCCAACTTTCTTGAAATAAAGCGTCGCCTAAAAGTCGAGCCACAATCTGTTCCGTGATGCTGGTCCTCTTTCAAAACAGAAATTCTCATTGAGATGAACGCCATTGGAAATAATTCATCACTCAGTCCAAAATTTTGCGATCCTCGTCCATTTATTAACCGTACGGCGAATGATTTGAGCAACATTTTCCAGATTTAGTCACATGACTGAGAAGCGTGACTTGACCCGAGTCAATCCTGACACACTGTAAACAAACGTAACAGTTTTCAAAACAAAACATCATTCAAATTGCGAAATAAATAAAACTGAAGTGATGTCAATTATTTTTCTTTCTGCAGGCTCAGTACCAAATGACCCCCAGATCGGTACGGGTCCGCTGCCCGGGAGTTGAAGACCGGCGGTCAATGAGATGAGCGGTAATATTTTAGAATACTTGTAGAAAGGGTTTTCTATTCATTTTTGCCATCATTTTCAACATTTGTTTGGTTTTATTGATTTATGTATTCTTTATTTTTGTTATTATAACGCAATTAAGGTTGTCAGTCTTTTTTTTGCCGCGTGCCAGATTGTAGTTCCGGTTTCCTCTCAGAGGCTATTATTGTCATGGTTTCTAAGGTGGTGATGGTTGTGGATCCCAAATAAGCAGGCAGGAAGGAGCAGCAGGTTATATTTGACAAATTGTATTAAACCCTGGACGGTCACATGGTAGCAGGTCTCGGCCAGACGTTGCCGTGGACGCGGACACGGCTCATCGTGGAGGTGAATTCAATTTTCAATTCAAATAGTCTCTCCACAAAGCATAGCCTAACGTGGATGTGCACTGCCCGGCACATGGGAAACAAGACCAGTCCTTTGCACCTGCGCGATCCAGAGGTGAGTCGGGTCTCGGCCTGACGTGGACGTGGACGCAGCACGGCTCGTCGTGGACGTGAGTGTGACCCCATTCATACAATCACGCGACGAAGCATGGCTAGACATGGACGTGCACTGCCGGGCACCGAGTGTCACCCTGGGTGGCCAAATGGAAAGAGGTATCAGCCTGGCGTGGACGTGGACGCGGCACTGCTCGTCATGAACGTGTGTGTGACCCATTCACACAATCACGCGACGGCGCATGGCTCGACGTGAACGTTCCACTGCCAGGCACAGGGTGGAAATGAAACCGGTCCGTTGTACCTGAGGGATCCGATAATTGGTCGGGTCATTCTGTTACGGTTTGCGAGGTGGTGATGGTTGTGGATCCCAAATAAGCAGGCAGGAAGGAGCAGCAGGTTGTATTTGACAAATTGGATGAAGATAAAGTCAGCAGGAACAAAATGTAAAATATCAAAGTCATCCGAACAGAAAAGTACAAAGTATCAAAGAAAACCAAGAGTAAAAGTCTGCTAAGACGAAACAAACCTGACAAGTGAAGCAAACACATACAATGACCCGACACGGAATGGTCCCGCCGGGAGGAGATCCCAACGCCTGTTTGAACTATCCGCCACTGATCTGCCACTGATCGGAACGACCAACAGCTGTGCAGGTGCAGGCGGGGCCGACAGCGCGACCTGTTGGTCGCCAACCAAATCGTGACAATTGTGGATTTGGGGAAACCATTCGAATGTTTCATCCCCTGTGGATATTACAAACAAAGCACACAACAAATTAATGAATAACTAGTTTTCAAATTAGAAGTAAAAAATAATGACTCTTATTGTGGGACAATTTGAAATTTTGGTTCAGGCTTTAGCAAGCATCATGGCACTTCACATGCCTGAATTGCTTTTGCGGGCCGAAGATGTGGTGAGCCTGATTTGGTGTCACATCTTCGTCGCCGTCAGGAGCGTGCCCCTCCCCTCCTGTCTCTTCCTCCGCTGCTCCTCTCAGACGGCCCCTCCCTTCCTGACTCCCCCGGCTCACGCACCTGTTCCCCATTCCCTTAATTGTGCCTTCTGGCTATAAAAGCCACACCTTCCGTACGGTCGTTGTCAGAGTATTCCAGAAAGTTCCCCGCTACTACTACGCTACCAGGTCTGATCATTTGGTGCCCTCCTTGTCACCGCTTTGTTTGTAGATTTTTGCGAATCTGAGGAGATTTCACTTAAAATTGGATATGGGCAGCAGAATTTGCTCCCATATCCTCGAGATTTAGTATCCAAGACATTTCATTTCCTGTTGAAAGAATCCGGGTAAAAGACCTCGTCGTGAGCGGGCGACTCTCCATATTGAAAGTGGGCATGAAAAATAAGTCCCGATTCCCCCTCACATCAGTCTCGGGGTTCATAGCATTTTGGTTTTGATCACCGTTACTTTAGTGCAGGGGGGAAGATGAGTCACAAGTGTGGCGTCGGATGACAACCGTCTCCCTCTCGGATTTATTCTTGTCAAAATTGGAGAATTTATGACTCATGACACAACGTCGGCCTGTCCGAGCGATACCAAAGAGCGCTGTGTGGTTTACTGTTGCTTACCCTCGGCCAAAACAAATGTCATGTTTTCATTGCTGTTTGTCTCACAGTGGGATGAGACACAAATACATTGCTGGTGTAAACAACCCCGACGCCCACCCGAAAAACAAGCAAATAAATAAATACACAACTAAATAAATAAATAAATAAATAAATAAATAAATAATAAAAAATATCTTAGCAACCATATTTTTTTTCTTCAGTGGCCCCAATCCTCTTCCGTAGGTTTCTTTGCTATATCAGTCGACATGTCAAAGTCAAGGCCCGGGGGCCAAATCTGGCCCATCACCTCATTTTATTCATCCCGCGAAAGCAAATCAAACTTGTAGAATTTTAAGATATTTGCTAAAGTCCCAATCAAAAAATCATCGTTGTACGTAAACCACTATGACAGTCATTATTCTTGACTTCAGATATAAAAACGAGTATTTTATGTGCTCTTGTAATAGGAGATGCCAGTTGTTTACGGAGGTGATGTCACGAATCACGTGATTTTTTTCTCGCTGGTTGGCCAAAGCAACAATGGCGAGGTTGGACAAAGCGAATTACTGTAGCATGAAATCTTAACATTGCTCCGATTATATGCAAAAGCTACCGTTAGAAGTCCGAGAGCGATACTTTGAGAAGCTGAGATATCGTGACGGTACTTGTAATTTGCCAGATCCTTTCAATTTAAAGAATGGATGGGTTGACGATCCATCATTGTGACATTACTTTCACCGATATTTATTTTTACCTCGTCGATACTCCCGGACAGTTCACTCACGATAACTTGAAGGCAGACGAGTCTCTCAAAGCTTATGAATACGTGGAAAGTGGACATGTGTATCCAATGTTTTATTACAACGTTGAACAGTCGCCGTATTGTTTTGCTAAGACGTTGTAGTGTCTGTTGTACATTTTGAATCATATTTAATCATTAGAACATTTAAAAGGGAACATACTATGTCAGTTGTGGTAAGTCATTAAACCAACTTGGGATGCAAATTTGAAAGAGCACAGCATATTGTCATAATAGTGTCAAACTAAGACACAAGATTAATTCTCATAGTTGTATCAGCGCCTGAAATAGCGTCTGCCCGGATGCCCGGGGCATGCAACTTTTCCGTCGAGCGTACAATTTACAAAACGTCTCAGCCCGGGTAGCCGACAACTTCTGCAAGAAAAAAAAAAAGACAAAAAACAAATCAAACGTTTGCTTTATTTAATAAAGCAAACATTTGAATGAATATTTCGAAATCAGAATAAATTATTCCGATTTACAAATCTTCATTCGGTTTGGAAATGTCTGAATTTCGGTTCATTTGGCAATTTGCATACTCGGCACGGCAGCCAATCAGAAGCCTGCTTCATGTTTCCGTCTTTCCCGAGTGTTATAAGGTCGTGCATTTGCGTATCATTTTCCAAAGTAGATGCACAGAACCTCAGCCACAGAATAAAGATTCAAAAGAAGCTAACATTTATGACGCTACAAAACGTGAATGTACATTATCCTGTGACTGTAAAGTGTCTTTGAGAGTTTTGAAAGGCGCTTAGAAATTGAACGTACATTAAAAGAGGAGTTCACGTGGGTTGTAGCAGACGACGCAACGCAAACATTGCATTGTGCAAAAATGACCAACAGTGTATGGACAAATGAACAACTGGAGCAAAATCATCAGCAAGGGATATTTACCATAAATTAAGCAAGGGAGCATTTGTGGTAGGTACATCCTTAATAAAAACAATCCTTAATACTTTGCAACAATGTGGTTTTTTTTTTTGCGATTAGTCGTCTTATTGTGTTTCAAGTTGTGACAAATGGGGCAGGCAACTTTATGGCCGGGCAGGCAACTTTTCAGAGTTGTCTGCCCTGGTGTCCGGTAACGTTTTGTCATGAGTTTCAGACACTGGTTGTACTTAGAATTTTAAAATTTTTAACACACTCGATGACTCTCTGTACATGAATCCCCTTCTTCTTGATCAATATTACTGGTACAGTTAGATAGTCTCAGGAGAATTGAGGCAGCTTTGTTTGTTTCTTGCTGGATCCTTGCTGTCGTCTGCCTGTCATCTTCCCCACGCTGTGCTCACTGATACCTTTTCTTTGAATTATCAGAAGTTAACATGGCTGAAGTTTTATACAACCACACACAATATCACCATTGTGCTAAAATGCGAAGACTTTCATTAATCTAAACCGAAAATGAAAGGCATAAGCTTACAAAACAATGATAGCACTTGCTAACAACTGTTGTTTTGGTAGGCTTTCTGCCTATCACGATGATGACACGCTGGCATCTCCTATATGTGGAAATTGTATCGATGATCTTGCCTGTGGCAAAAAATGACTTTGACACCATTGGTATGACACTCACGTGACAGATTAGCACAAAAAAAACAGGAAAAAAAAAAGGCTTTTGAGCATTTTTTTTCCGGGAAGGCCACAATGGTCAGTTGGATTTTTCATGCACTTTGTATTGATGGTTTTTCTTATTCTGACAGTATGTCTAAATATTACCATGGCGACCACAAAGCGTTACGGCCAGTTCCGACATCCGTCATGCCGTGACTTGTGTTTATTATATTTAAAAAAATATCACAGTTTTCATGCCGGTCATATAATCTTCATTTTGTTGTATCTCAACTGTGCGCAACTAGACAACAAAAGTTGTCTGACGGCACTTCTAAAATGGAGCTACACATCTGCTCACAGGTGAAGAATGCAAGAGTGCGTACCCCATATTTGCTTTTCTTATCTGTTTGTTCCTATTTGAAATTGAACAACTGTTTTTGGAAGCCGTGTTGTGAGCCCATGTCGTCGAATGGGATTCCCCCTACCCCCCAAAAAGCTTTATGAGGAACTTCCCCTTGTACCCTGACACGATCCAGCTCTGTCATGACGTCGTTGGCCACCTCCCGCTAAATATGGATGCGTCTGTTATGACTGGATCCAAATTTAGCCCGAATGCCCCGCATTTGAGTGTTTTTAAAAGCTTCGCTTCCAGATGTATTTTCAGAACAAAATAAAAAACGGGGAGCGGGGCCAAATCCAGATCCCTTCATTAAGGCTTTGACGTCACGTCAAATTACAGTCAGATGTTTTTCAAAGCCAAGTCAAAATTCACATTGCCAGTGCTGAAGCGGAACAACAATGGGAAATCAAAAATAACCTTTTTCCACCCCTCAAAAGCCCCCTCCCCCCCAAAAAAAAGAAATTGGGGCTCATTCAGCACAGGGAACTGAAACTCCCGAAGAACATGTTTGAGCCAAGTAAGAGTTAGCAATGCGCACCTGTGCTAATTGTAATAATCATCATCATATAATGCGCTGTTAGCATGCGCCACAGCATAGATGATCCTTGTATGTGTCACGATCTGGTTGGCGACCAACAGGTGGCGCTGTCGGCCCTGCCTGCACCTGCACAGGTGTCGGTCGTTCCGATTAGTGGCAGACTGTCACGTTCTGGTTGGCGACCAACGGGTAGTGCTGTCGTCCGCGCCCTCAGTTGCACAGATGTTGGTCGTCTTCATCAGTGGCAGTTAAAAGGACTCGGTGTCGGGTCATTGTACTGCGTATATGTTTGCTGCACCCTGTCAGGTTTGTTTCATCTTGGCAGACTTTTACTCTAGGTTTTCTTTGATACTTTGTACTTCTCTGTTCAGATGACTTTGATGTTTTAGATTTTGTTCCAGCTGACTTTATTTTAATTCAATTGTCTTTTTGGGATCCACCACCTTCACCACCTCGCAAACCGTGACAGTTTGCAGTATACCGCATAACAATCAGCAAAAACCTCTGTTTGTCTTAATTGTGATAGATCACAGGTGTCAAAGCCAAGGCCCGCCACATTATTTTATCCGGCCCGCAGCAAATTTTACAATTGTCACATGTAAACCACAATAACAGTTATTATTTTTGACTGCAAAATTAAAAATGAGGTTGTTAGGGGTCGTTATGAATTTGGAGACGCCATTCGAATTGTTTATCCATCCATCAATCTTCTGCCGCTTAATCGGGGTCGAGTCACAGGGGCAGCAGCTTCAGTAGGGAAGCCCAGACTTCCCTCTCCCCAGCCACGTCTTCCATCACGTCGTGGCGGATCCCGAGGCATTCCCAGGCCAGCTGGGAGACATAGTCTTTCCAGCGTGTCTTCTGCCAGTGAGGCATGCCCGGAACACCTCACCAGGGAGACGTCCAGGGGGAATCCTAATCAGATGCCCGAGCCACCTCAATATGGCTCCTCACTATGTGTAGGAGAAGCGACTCGACTCTGAGCCCCTCCCAGATGACTGAGCTTCTCACCTTATCTCTAAGGGAGAGCCCGGACACCCTATGGAGAAAGCTCATTTCGGCCGCTTGTATTCGGGATCTCGTTCATTGGTCACGAGCCATAGCTCGTGACCATGGTTGAGGGTTGGGATGTAGATCGACCGGTAAATTGAGGAATTTGCTTTTTGGCTCAGCTCCTTCTTCACCACGACAGATCGGTACAAAGTCCGCATCACAGCAGACGCCACACCGATTTCTCGTTCCCTCGTACCCTCGTGAACAACACTCCCAGATACTTAAACTCCTCCACTTCAGGCAAGATCTCCTCCCCAACCCAGAGAGGGCAGTCCACCCTTTTCCAACTGAGAACTGTCTCAGATTTGGAAGTGCTGATTCACATCCCAACCGCTTCACATTCAGAACATTGTGTTTTAGGACTACATAAACATTAAAGGGAGCGTAAGAAACCTTATACAGTGATACCTTGGCTTATGAACTTAATTGGTTCCCAGAAAGTGTGTGTAAGGCGAAAACTGTCCATTCCAAGCATTAATTTCCCATAGGAAACCATTAAATGAGAATAATCCGTTCCCAGGTCGCCATAACACATAATTTTTGACGAAATATGCCTTAAAACTACACAAAATAAACCTTATTTTACGTATAAACAATGTACTATGGTATTGAAATTAAAGAAATAAACTGTACTATATAATAAAGTCATTTTATTTACCTTTGTGATGGTTGTTGATGGCTTGATGAAATGGAGTGGTCGGTTTCATCAGCATTAAACACTTGATCAGGAACGTAGCCTTCTTCTTCCATCATCTTGAGGAATGATTGTCCTAATTTCACAGTGTTTTCTATCCATTTTCTCACTCTCTCTCTGTCGTCTGCCTATCCTGTTTTATGTGCTGCTCTGTGCCCCCCCACCCCGCATTGCTGCGTGTGTCCCCTCCCTCCTCTACCACGGATCTTGACCAATCACGTGCGGCTTTAACCAAAGACTGAGGGCGGGGAATATAGGACAAAAAAAGTCGGCTGCCATTCCTAGCTCCCTGTTAGGAAAACGGTGTGTTTCCCGAAAAAATAGTTTGTATGCCAAGATTATATTCTCGCAAATTTAACGTTTGTAAGGCGAAAGGTTCATTAGATAAAGCGTGCGTAAGCCGAGGTATCACTGTACTCTCTTCTTCCATCAGAAAAAAGAGTTAATTCCTGAAATATATGGTTCTGGAGTTATATGAGCTTGAAATGACGACAGCTGTCTAAAATACAATGCAATACGCACATATTGTTTTATATAGCGCTTTAACAACAGCTGAAGCTGGAAAAAAGTGCTAACATGGAAAAAATGGAAATGCTGCCCCTTGTTTTGAAAAGAAAAACTTTGCCAGAGGCCATGGCCACCATTTTATCAGCACCCAAGCATGAATAAACAAAACGAACTAATGGCGATCCATGTCATATTTTCAATTCCCGAATAAATTTGTGAATGGCATTGAATAGGTCAATTATATACAGAGCGCACAACAAATTAATGAATAACTAGTTCAAGTCTAAAATAATGACTGTTATTGTGGTTTACATTCGACAATTTGAAATTTTGGTTCGGACTTTAGCAAGCGTCATGGCACTTGAGATGTTTGATTTGCTTTCGCGAGCCGAATAATACGATGTGGCGGTCCAGATTAGCCCTTGACTTTGACATCTGTGCTCTCGATGATTACAAGTCGTACGTCGGGTGTTAGACACGCACGTCTGCCATTGCTCTCCTGGTGGATCAACAATTTTGGTTCTTTTTTTGTTGTTGTTTGTTGTTGTTGTGTTTTTGTCGGACTGACTGGAACTCACATGCTGCTTTCAACCCCCCCCCAGGCCCCCCACCCCCCAAAAAAAATTCAAAAATCAATTAATGCTGTTATTGCGTCTCCTCAAAATTCTACAATGCCAACAATTTCCAACAAAAACAAAGCTGACAAAGTTTTATCTCCCTAAATAACATGGTTTGCTACTTGTGTTCTTCACAAATACCGCCAGCTGCACATTTAGTGCAAGCAAATCACAACACAAGATTTCATCATCGCCACCCTTCATCTTAGGGTGAGCAATCGCGATTGGAGAAGTACCAAAGAAGTTTGGATGATGACATTTCTCAGATACGCCAATTGGCTGATGAATGACGCCCGAGTCAATGTGTCAAAATGAGTGATTGACCGCATCAGGAAACGGAAATAGAAGGAAGGATCTTGCAGTCATCCGAACCCATTAAAGCCACCCCCCCCCCTTCTGACACACAAACATTTTGTACTCTCACCATGTAAGGGCACAACAAAAGATTATGATCGGTGTGCAAGTGGCTGTAGGTAGCACTTCTGTTACTTTGGATGCTATCACGTTAGGTGTACGCTAGCATGCCCACTGTTGCCATTTTTTTCAATATTCATCACACATTTCTTCAGTCGGTCAATTAGCCTTTTGGTATATGGGATGGTATCACGTTAGCTGTATGCTAGCATGCCCACGGTTAGCATTTTTTTTCACTGTTCATCACATATTTCTTCAGTCGGTCAATCAGCACTTTTGTTATTTGGGGTGTTATCACATTAGCTGTATGCAAGCATGCTCACTGTTTGCATTTTTTGCAATATTCATCACACATTTTTTCAGTCGGTCAATTAGCCTTTTGTTATTTGGGATGCTATCAGGTTAGCTGTATGCTAGCATGCCCACTGCTAGCATTTTTTGCAATTTTCATCACACAATTCTTCAGTCGGTCAATTAGCACTTTTGTTACTTGAGATCCTATCACGGTAGCTGTATGCTAGCATGCACACTGTTAGCATTTTTTTGAAATTGTCATCACACAATTCTTCAGTCGGTCAATCAGCACGTTTGTTACTTGGGATGGTATCACGTTAGCTGTATGCTAGCCAGCCCACTATTAGCATTTTTCCCCATTTTCATCACACATTTCTTCAGTCGGTCAATTAGCACTTCTGTTACTTTGGATGCTATCACGTTAGCTGTATGCTAGTATGCCCACCGTTAGCATTTTTTTGACTATATAAATACATTTTCATGACATAATTCTTCAATCGGTCAATTAAAAAAGTTCGTATCCCGTGACTGTAAAGTGTCCTTGAGAGTTTTGAAAGGCACTTAGAAATTAGAAATTAGAAATGTATTATTATTATTATTATTATTATTATTATTATTATTATTATTATTATTATTATTATTATTATTATTATTGTTGTTATTATTATTATTATTTTGTTACTTGGGATGGTATGACATTAGCTGTCTGCAAGCATGCTCACTGTTTGCATTTTTTTGCAATATTCACACATTTCTTCAGTCGGTCAATTGGCACTATTGTTATTTGAGATGCTATCACGTTAGCTATATGCTAGCATGCCCACTGTTCGCATTTTTTTGCAATTTTCATGGAGGGCCCGAGTGAGTGCATGTTTGAACCGCTTCATCGATAGGCTTGTGTCACTTTGGTGATGATATCAGCGGACAGGTTGCGTCAACGTCATGACGAAGCTCGTCTTTACAAATCCGTTGCGGAGAAACAGGAAGGAAAATGACATCAGAAATTTGTAAGACCAGAAAAACATGAGCTCATGTCAACAAATGAAAATAATTTAACAGGTGGCCCAGTGACAAGTGTTTAGCAATCCCAGTCTCACAGTACAGAGGCCGTGGGTTCAATCCCGGCTGCGCCCCTGTGCGGGTTTAGGATGTTCTCCCTGGGCCTGTGTGGGTTTTTTGGGTACTCCCACATTCCAAAAACATGCATGACAGCCTGACTGAACGCTCTAAAAAAATTTGTTGGGGTGTGAATGTGAGTGAGCGATTTTGAAGTTAGTCGTCCTAAGAAATGCCATCGTCGTATGTTGTTGTCAAGTCAGATGTGAATATTTTGGAAATTCCCCTGGAGCCAAAGGAACTCGTAGCACGTGTTCATTGCTAGGAGTGGGAGGCTGAGTTCGCTGTGGGGGGGTGTTGGGGGTGGAGCCTGAGAGCAAGTGACTCAGAGTCCAAATTGCATAAAAAGCCCCGCAAATTGAAAACAAGGACACAAAAGCGGCACCACGCCAACAAGAGGACAACTCGTCAGATTTTGTCTTTCAATTTGACGTTTTTTTTCTTTGCCTCACCAATTTCACCCCACTACACAGATTGCCGGGCGCTGCCATGAGATCCCCTGTTTTGCTGGTGTGTCTGCTGTGGTGCTGTGGAAGTGTGCGACGAGGATGGAGCCTCCCCATCAAGTCGCTCCATGTCACCTTCCCGGGAGATATCATCAAAAACATGACTGATATGGAACTGGCAAAAGTGAGTAGCAAAAGCTGGCGAGCTGCGTAGGGAAGTTGAAAATAATCACCTGGCGTCAGGACTCCGCAATCTGACGCTATTCACCAAAATCTGATGTTTTGACAGAAAAAGCAAATGACATAGGTGTTTTCCATTTTTGGCACAATGATTGGAAATGGAAAATGTGCTTTTTTGGCTTGTTTTTGTGTCTCAAGAAACAAAATTATTTGATTTCTGAAAATTTTAAAGCCAAAATATGTATAAAACAGCCTTTAATGTTGTTAATCTCTCATTTTTTTTTAATTTGGCCATAATTTTCCGTTTTTGGCACAATGATTAGAAATGGAAAATTTGGGGGGGGGTTGTTTGTTTTTGTGTCTCAAAAAACTAAATTCATTTATTCATATTTTTTACAATTTGCCAAATATGGATATAAAACAGTATTTTATTTTGGTAATCTCTTAAAATTACTTTGAGATGTGGATTTTTTTCCCTCAATTTTGCCATAATTTTCCGGTTTTGGCACAATCATTAGAAATGGAAAATGTTGTTTTTTTGCTTGTTTTTGTATTTAGCGTCTCAAAATAAAATTGTTTATTTCCAAAAGTTTGAAGGGCAAAATACATATAAAACAGCGTTTCATTTCGGAAATCCCTTCAAGGACAACAACACCATTTTTTTGTTTCCTAACTGACATCAGAAAAACGTTTTCTAGCATCTAAAATACCCAAAACATGCAGGCTGATATTTTTAGTCAAATGCAAAACACCAATAAAAATGAGTCCCAAAACTACTTCATAATGATCTCGGGATGGTGAGTTTCAGAAGGTCCCGCCCCCTTGTTCATGACGTCACGCCAAGACGTCTTGCCTTGCTCGAGAATCAAAACAATGGCTTCAGATTCGGAGAAGATGCTTTCTTGTTACTCATCCAGTTATGAATATGATTCAAATAGTTCTGAAGACGAAAGCATAAAGGTTTGCAATCGATTAAAGAAGTCCTTCCAGATCATTTTGAGGCGTCTGGATTCCAATGTAGCGTCCCGGAAAATGCACAACTCGATGCCAAGTCAACTCGTCATCAACTCGAAAACAAGACTTCCTGAATATTCAGCGTGAGTCTTAAAACGTAAAATATAGCTTCATGCGGTGGAATCTTTGTAAAATACACTCTGTAGAAGTCATTTGAAGCAATTTTACAAATTATGGACACAACTGGTCCGGAGGCGTCGGTTGTCCTTTAAAATTACTTCAACAGGCAATTTTTTTCTCAATTTCGCCATACGGTTTTGGCACAATGATTAGAAATGGAAAATTTGGCGCTTTTTGCTTGATTTTGTATCTCAAAAAACAAAATTAATTTATTCTGAAAAAATATATACAAAACAGCATTGCTCAGCCCAACCTTACCTCATTGTCTCTGACTTATTCCAGAGTTACCTGACCAAGTTTGGCTACATGAAGAGCCTGCATCGCAGCGGCTTCCAGTCCATGGTGTCCACCAGCAAGGCCCTGAGGAAGATGCAGCATCAGCTGGGTCTGGAAGAAACGGGCCAGCTGGACCCGGCCACCATGGAGGCTATGAAGCAGCCGCGCTGCGGCCTTCCCGACGTGGCCAACTACAAAACCTTTGACGGGGACCTCAAATGGGACCACAAGCACATCACTTACAGGTGAATAACTTTTAGAGGAGCTTGGATATTCGGAAAGGTGGACTACCATGAAAATTCAGCCATCTGGAGATATTTAGTGCTGTTGTCTCCGCATAGGATCTTGAACTACTCTCCGGACTTGGACATCTCCCTGACTGATGATGCTTTTGCAAGAGCGTTCAAAGTCTGGAGCGAAGTCACCCCGCTGACCTTCACGCGTCTCTATGATGGGACGGCGGACATCATGGTGTCCTTTGGAAAAGGCGGTACGTGCCCCCTCTCCGGGTTGTGTCAAATTGCAAAGAGCCGCTACACAATTCGATTTGGGTGACTGTTTATAGCAGGGGTGGACAAACCTTTTGGTTCAGGGGCCACATTAATTTCTAAATTCCGACAGGCGGGCTGGGTCAGCACAAGTTATGGTACATGTAAAAAATGCATATGTTTTTGAGTCTATATCAAAGATCAACAGAACAAAACTTTCAAGGTATTAACATACTTTTATTAATGAGAAAAGTGAAACAAACATGTGTTGAGTTGCAAGTGATTGACTCTGAGCATGGATATTGCCAGAATCGGACTGAGCAAGAACCACTTCCTTGTTTTTCAAAGTCTCGTAGATTTGAGTCTTTCCAACTCCAAGTGTCTCCTAAATGTCTCTGAGAGGAGTAGCTAGAAAACTTCTCCACAAACTTCAACTAGTCCAGAATTCTTCAGTCCGAATCATGACCAGAAACTCATCCTCTCACCACATCACCCCCGTCCTCCAAGAGCTCCACTGGCTCCCGGTCAAATATAGAATCCATTTTAAAATTCTTTATACATTTAAAGCTATCCATAACCTTGCCCCCCATACCTATCTGATCTTCTTCAAATTTCTATTCCCTCTCATTGCCTCAGATCCTCTTCCTCCCTCCACCTCTGTGTGCCCCCCGTCTCGGCACGATGGGGGACAGAGCTTTCAGCTGCTCTGCCCCCAAACTCTGGAACTCACTTCCTCCCAAAATTTGTAACATCGATTCTCTTCCCATCTTCAAATCCTATCTCAAAACCCACCTATTTAAAATCGCATTTTCCGTGTAGTTCTGTCTTGTTTCTATTTATAATTGTATTTTATTTATTGTACTCTATTTATAATTGTATTTTATTTATTACATATCTATACTTGTCTGTGGCTGTAAAGTGTCCTTGAGAGCTTTGAAATGCTCTTTTATTTTTATGTATTATTATTATTATTATTATTATTAGTAGTAGTAGTAGTAGTAGTAGTATTAAAACGTGGTGGGCAGGGTGCAGAGGGTCGGGTAGGATTTAAAAACTATTTGGTATGGTTCCAGACCACGGAGACCCTTACCCCTTTGACGGCAAAGATGGCCTCCTAGCACACGCGTACCCACCCGGCAAGGGGATCCAGGGAGACGCCCACTTTGATGATGATGAAAACTGGACGCTGGGAAAAGGAGCAGGTAGGTGACGGCATCCCTTCCCCGTTTCGCTGCTCTGCTCTCCGTTTCGAATGGCTCTCTCTCTTTCTTACCCGTCTCCCAAAACAGTGTCCAAGACTCGCTACGGGAACGCCGACGGTGCCTTGTGCCACTTCCCCTTCACTTTTGAGGGCAAATCCTACTCGACGTGCACCACCGACGGCCGCACGGACAACCTGCTCTGGTGCTCCACCACAGCCGATTTCGGCCGCGACAAAAAATACGGCTTTTGTCCCAGCGAACGTGAGTCCGACGACCGACATCACCCAACCGTGTACGGAATCCAAAATAATCTGTAACAATTCCCAAACCCACAGTTCTGTACACTTTTGGAGGCAACGCCGAGGCCGCCCCCTGCGTCTTCCCGTTTGTCTTCCAAGGGAAGGAGTACAGCAAGTGCACCACTGAGGGCCGCGAGGACCGCTACCGCTGGTGTGCCACCACAAACAACTTTGACCAGGACAAAAAATACGGATTCTGTCCCAGTCAAGGTGCGTATCCGTTTTATACGGCTACATCCCTAAAACTTTTGAGAAGGCCGCCTCGCCAACATTTGGGTAGCAAGGGGTAAAAAATTAATGAAACAGGGCTGCCAAAGGCTTTTTGAGTAAAAGTGGGCATGGAAAATGAAGTCAGTGACGATGAAAAGGTTTCTTCAGCCGTCATCTGTACTTCATTGAAGGTGTCGGACGTTTCGCTTCTCATCCAAGAGGCTTCGTCAGCGAACTAAAATTTTGCTGGTAGCTCTGGCCCTATACATATATCCCTAGGAATATGTATAGGGCCAGAGCTACCAGCAACATGGACCACTCCTTTACAACCGAGAGCTTACACAGACGAAGTCAGTGACGTTATTGCAGTGTCTGAAACTCATGAAAAAAACGTTACCGGACACCAGGGCAGACAACTCTGAAAAGTTGCCTGCCCGGCCACAAAGTTGCCTACCCCATTTTTCGCAACTTGAAACGCAATAAGACAACTAATCGCAAAAGAAAACCATTGTTGCAAAGTATTAAGTATTGTTTTTATTAAGGGTGTACCTACCACAAATGTGCCCTTGCTTTATTTATCGTAAATATCCCTTGCTGATGATTTTGCTCCAGTTGATCATTTGTCCATACACTGTTGGTCATTTTACACAATGCAATGTTTGCATTGCGCCGTCTGCTACAACCCACATGAACTCCTCTTTCCACGATGCTTTTAATGTACGTTCAATTTCTAAGCGCCTTTCAAAACTCTCAAGGACACTTTACAGTCACAGGACAATGTACGTTTGCATTTTGTAGCGTCATAAATGTTTTTAGGTTCTTTTAAATCTTTCTTCTGGGGCTGAGATTCTGTGTATCTACTTTGGAAAATGATATGCAAATGCACGACCTTATAACACTCGGGAAAGACGGAAACACGAAGCAGGCTTCTGATAGGCTGCCGTGACGAGTATGCAAATTGACAAACGAACCAAGCTAAAAAAAAAAAAACAAAAACGTGGATGTTGTCACCCAACACTATTTTTTTATGATCTCTATTTTTCAAACATTGGCTCAAGTGGTTCTATCATCCACAAAAGCCAATTAAAATGCAGACATTTGGATGATGAGCAAACCTGATGTTTTGTACGTATTTGTGACCAATTGGACCCTCTGCCCCAAAGTGAAAAACCACTCACTGTACAGCAGGGGGCGTGAGAGAGTTAAAATGAATGAACCACTGTCTTATACACCAGCAAAAAAACGTCTCCCTGTTTGGCAAAGCTTCACCCTGCCCGTCGCTTCTGACCGATGTTTTTGTCTGCACCCGAGCAGATACGGCGGTGTCTGGAGGGAACTCCGAAGGGGAGCCATGCCACTTTCCCTTCAGCTTCCAGGGTCGACAATACGACGCATGCACCAGCGCCGGGCGAGGCGACGGCAGGCTGTGGTGCGCCACCACGGCAAACTACGATGACGATAACAAATGGGGATTTTGTCGAGATAAAGGTGAGAAATCAAAGTTTACCATATTATCCCGATTATAAAGTGCACCGCTTTACATTTGGCTAATCTCTCAAAATTACTTCACCAGGCGAAATGTTTTTCTCGATTCGGCCAACATTTTCAGTTTTCGGCACAATGAGTAGAAATGGAACATTTGGCGGTTTTTTGCTTGTTTTTGTGTCGCAAAATATAGTTCTAAAAATTTAAACCCAAAATATTCCATGAAAATCTCTAAGTAAAATAAAAGTTTTAAATAATGAAGATTGATAATCAGCTCTGAAAATGATATTGATTATTGTATTGTGATCATCTCTGATCAAACCGTGGAATATTTTTGAGCTCATAAAAGTGCAGAAAAGACCACACATTCTACTATTCTGCAATTAATATTTCTGTGTTTCAAGAAACGAAAATTATGGCAAAATAGTGGTCAGCAAAAAACGAATTTTTCTGTTTAACTTCACACTTGTTGTTTATTTGTCAACAAGTGTATTTATGGGGAAGGAAGTCTCTTTTATTTGTTGACGCTATACTGCACAGGTGTCAAAGTCAAGGCCCGCGGGCCAAATGCGGCCCGCCACATCATTTTTTCCGGCCCGCGAAAGCACATCAAACTTGTTAAATTCCATGATGATTGCTAAAATCTGAGCCAAAATTTTATATTTTTGGATGTCAACCACAATAAAAGTCATTATTCTTGACTTCAGATTTGAAAACGAGTTATTCATTAATTTGCTGTGTGCTCTATATGTAATATTTGAAGGGATTTAAACATTCTAATGGGTTCCCCAAATTCATAACGGCCCTCGAGAGGAAACCATAACTACAATGTGGCCCGCGGCAAAAAATGACTTTGACACCTCTGCTATACCGGTTTTGTTGCCACACCTCGCAGGTTACAGCCTGTTCCTGGTGGCCGCCCACGAGTTTGGTCACGCGCTGGGTCTAGATCACTCCAACATTCGACAGGCACTCATGTACCCCATGTACAGCTATGTGGAGAACTTTTCTCTGCACAAAGACGACATTGCGGGCATTCAGCATCTCTACGGTAAAGCAAGCCGAGCCGTATACCCCCGCCCCCTCCCATATGCTAAATGTTTTTTCTTGCTTCTTGATTAAAATATGTTGTTCTTTTCAGGGCGCAGGACAGGTCCAAATCCCACACCCCCTCGGCCCACCACCACCACCACCACGGTTGCCCCTCGACCCACCACCACAACCGCCCCAACGCCCGTAGACCCGACGACCAAAGATGTCTGCCAAGTCAACAAATTTGACAGCATCACAGTCATTAAAAACGATTTATATTTCTTCAGCGACGGGTAAACAAAACCGGCCGCCCGGCGGTCATGTTTGAGCGGCACGACGGTCAGAAATGTTCATGTCCCTGTGCGTTGATCTCATTAGATATTACTGGAAGCAATCTGGCAGAGGTCCCAAGAGCGAGCTCAAAGGTCCATTTCGAGTGTCTGAGCGTTGGCCGGCTCTGCCCACGGTCATCGATGCTGCCTTTGAAGATCTTCAAACCGGAAAACTCTACTTCTTCTCCGGTACGTTAGCCTCACGCAGTCATGGGGTGGAGAGGGCGGCTCCGCAAGACAAGTCACAGCTTCCCATAGTAACCCGGGAGCTCAGTAAGGGTGTTGGGACTGGACGAGCAACTGCCTATTCTCGAGTTGCCTCGTTTATGAAAAGAAAAGTGAGCACGATACATGTTTTCTTTTGGCTGTTAGGCTCTCGAAGTAGCGAGCATCTTAACAATTGGCCGATTGTGCTAATGCACAGGTGTCAAAGTCGAGGCCCAGGGCCCAAATCTGGTCCGCCGTATCATTTTATTTGGCCCGTGAATGCAAATAAAACTTGTGAACTTTCATGAGGCTTGCTCAAAAAATTTCTAATTGTAAACCGCAATAACAGTCATTATTTTTTACTTCAAATTTGAAAACTAGTTATTCATTAATTCTATGTGTGCTATGTATGTAATATGAGGGGCGGGATGATTCATGGCTTCCCCAAATTCATAACAGTCCCCTGAGAGGAAACCGTAACGACAATGTGCCCCCCAGCAAAAAATGACTGACACTCTCGGTTTAGAAAAACAAAATTAGCCAAGTGTGAATGTGCGGGGGACTCTACATATTTGTCAAAGGGGCCTCAACTGTTCATATTTTTTGGTTGCATCGTTCGGTTTACTGTGTTTTGGCAAAAATTTTACGTCCTGACACAACCCTCTGTATGTATCTGGCCTTGGGATCAGCACAATAAGACACTGGCTTGTGTCCCCTTGCGGCTACAAAAATAATCATCTCGCATGAGTCCGTTCACTAATTACACACTTAATATGTAACCTGTTCCTGCTGAGTTCAAAACAAAAGTGATATTGGGTCGATAATGGGTGGATACGCAGGTGAATTGTGCACATAGTAGAATGTCACCGTAAATGAACTAACGTGGACCGTTGGCTTTTTTTCTTTTTCTTTAGGGCGCCAGTTCTGGGTGTACACAGGACAGAGCGTTCTGGGCCCACGTAACGTCGAGAAGCTCGGCCTGCCTGCCAGTGTGAGGACGGTGGAAGGAGCGCTGCAGAGGGGAAGAACCAAAGTCCTGCTCTTCAGTGGGGAGAAATACTGGAGGTGAATTTCGATTGGTGGAAACGCACATGGAAGCAGGAACTCAAATAATGAGAATGACCAATGCCCGTCAATCCAGGCTGGATACAAAGACGCAGATGGTGGAAAGGGGCTACCCACGATTCATCCACACTGCATTTGGCGGCGTGCCCAGCGAGCCTCATGATGTCTTCCAGTTCAACGGTAAATGCCGCTTCCGCGTTAAAGCCTTGATTGGCCACCAGGGGTCAGTGTTGCAAAGCACTACTCAATACCAACTATGTTAGGTCGTGTAGAAATGTGAGAAGTAAATGTTGCACAAAATGGAATCATTTTTATCTGAATATATTATGACTATTGTTTTATTTTTTTATTTTCAAGTGCACTATACCTTGACTTCAGAATGTAGCGAGATCCAAATTGAAATTGAATATTCACTTAACTTCACTTTTTTAACTTTTTTTGCAGCACTTGAACAGATGTAATTGTTCTTTTGTTGATTGCCGCCATTTTAATGTTTTTTTTTATTAGAAAATTGCGGTATTATAGTAGTAAAAGTAATATATATATATATATATATATATATATATATATATATATATATATATATATATATATATATATATATATATATATATATATATATACCGCCATTTTCAAAAATTGGAGGGCTCACTCAATGTGTCATCTACTAATTTGCTGTTCCTAATTGATCCTGTAGATGGCAGCACTTAGCACATGCAGGTCACAGCGCTACAGCCCAATGTATTCATTTGACATGCGGGCCAGGCCTTATTGATTTTATGACATAGGCTGCTGGCCGGATGAAAATTCACCACGGACCGCATTTGGCCCCCGGGCCTTAACAAGATAAAATGGAGTAAATTCAACGCTGTTTTTTTCCCCTAAACCAATCCAAACTCTTTATGTACTCCACTGTAGGCTACACTTACTTCTCCTGGGATCGTTTCTACTGGCGCATGACCCCCAGCAAGCAGGTGGACCGCGTGGGCTACGTGAAATATGACCTGCTGCCGTGCTCCGACTCCTGAAGTGCTTCGCTCGTTTGGGATGGAATGGCAATAATGGGGTGGGGAGCGGAAATCGGTTGCTTGATAAAATCAGTTGCCTGATGACTTCCCTGGTGATTTGTCGGCCGGCCGTCGCCGCCGGTGTGGCATAATATTTTGGCCCCTCAAACGCATGTAAAAGAGCGCAGCACTTGATGTGAAATTGCGAGAAAATTATGGGCAGCTTTGGAGTCAAAACCATTGGGTCCAATTCTGGTTTGAATAATTTATATATCAAATGTCTGACAGGTGCAGACTTTTAACAGTATTTCATTTATTTTGCCATCTGTACTATTATTTTATATTTTTTAAAAGTTCTCTGTTTTTTTGTGGTTTTGAAGCCATTACTTGCACTGAATAACATTGCATGGCTCTTTCATTTTAAATTATTGATTTTTTTTATCTTCAATACAATAAATATTCAGTTTGATACCAAATGTGATGTTACCTGATCCTTTTTTACGACCGATAAGTGGTTTCAGTGGGGGGGTTCTATACTCGTTTTCGTTAAAAACTCAATTTCAAAGATGAGCAACATCATAATTTTTAACATTTGAAAAGCATCTATGAATGCATTTTACGATATCCACGTGAATTCCAAGCCATCTGGTTTCCCCCGTTGATTCATTTTTTTAATCGATAACGTTGAAAACACGTCGTTCCCTAAAAACCCCGCTGGGTGGCAGTATTTCAGACTGCGTATGAAACGACTCGGTGCGCGTTAGGAAATAAACTTCGAGCGTGCGCTGCTTTACTCCAACCAATTAGAAACCCCGAGTGTTGTTCTAATGTGCCATTCAGTTTGTCCGTTCCACCCCAAAAGGAGTACCGGAGTAATCTTCAGGCCCTTCTATTGGGGACAGCGTTCTACAACGCTACAGTCAGTCCAGATGGAAAACAACTCAAGCACTGGACCTAACGCAAAAACTGAGTAGTTTCTGGGCTTGGAGACGACCGTCCAGGGGCTCACACGTCATTTAGGACCCACTACGAAAGGTGTGTGAGTGTCTGGGGCACAAAAAACGACTGTCCAAAATAGTACCTCGAAAAACCAGATTTTGTCAATGGAACAGATCCGAGGAGGTCAGTCGGTATGGGGGGGGGTGAATAACATTTGAAGTGGCTGCGATAAATAAATAAATAAATAAATAAACAAGGACGAAGGGAAGTAATTTGAAGTTTGTCTTGTTTACTTGCAGTTAAATCTGATTGTCGTTCCGCGGTGTAATGTCTCCCTCTCATGGTAAAGGTCTAACATGGTAGACGATTGACAACAGGCGAGTGAGCGTCCGACTGTGAAGGGAGGGGCGGTGTACGGTCGATAAAAAGGACCTCTGTCCATAATGTCCTTATCTGTCTCACGATTGATGTTGTGGCAAGTAAGAAACCTCACAGGGTTTTCATTAAAACCCGGCAGAATCTCGCGATAGTTTGCCACCTCGCTCCATCGCTGAACATGTCTGATGGTCGCAATGTGTAATCTTTCACAGCCTCGTTCCCCAGGATATAAATTTATGAATTCATGGCCTGTTTTTTTTTTCTTTCTTTATCTCTTTATTTGTCTGTGTGTGCGTGCCTTTTGGATATCAGATTTAAAATGTTTTTAAAAAATGGGATGTATTGGAACTTTTTTTCGTGATATAATTAATGTTCAATGTACAAATAAAATAACAACATTAAAATATCAACAAAAATAAACGAAAATGCGAAAGATTGTCATTCTCTCACCAGGAAACTACGCCTCGGTGTCCGGGTTGTCATTTTACAAACGCTTTGTCAAGTGCACTAGACGCCTCGCAGCTGTTGCGCTCAATCTTTTGCAATAATATGGCCGGGCCAGCCGGAAATTGTCATGAAGTGCATCCTGTTTCCTTCCCGAGTGATAAGAGCTCGTGTCTATTTTGTTTTATTGGCCACTTCAGTTGGTTTGGAGACACACAGAAGAGCAAAGCGAGCGTTGGTTGGGAAGGATAAAATACAGCGCACCCTCGAATTTTTAGGGAAAGTATCCCGTGTTATTTGCTGTAAAATTAAAGTGCTGTTTTCTTGCTCAGGAAAAAGCAATAAATAAAGAAATAAATAAATAAATACTCAAATAAATTCAATTATCGTGTTGCTTGCAACATGATGTTTGATAATAATAATAATAATAATAATAATAATAATAATAATAATAATAATAATAATAATAATAATAATAATAATAATAATTCAACTAAACCAGTGATTTGCCACCACTTGGACCAATGAACTATGTTGATATGACATGTGGAGCATGATTTGGACAGTAATATGACTTTGTGTTCATCTTGACCTTGGTGGAATATAACTATATTTTGGAGTGATTGGGGAGCTTCATTTGGCCCTTCTGGTGTATCTCGAGGGGCACAGATCTATGTTGAGGCGAGTTGAAAAGCTGCAGCAGTGCTGTTGTTGTCAAAGAGCTGCAGAAATCCAAATGTATCTTCGGGGAGCTTCGTTTCCACAAATATGGCGCCTTGTTGCCTCCAAATACCCTCCACTCACCCGAACTCGGAAACGTCTGAGGCCATCTTCGGTGTCAACAGCAGGTGCACAGTGCCACAAAAAAAAAACAAATTCAACATCGACTGAGTACTGAAAAGGTTTCCGGTGAGTGAAATAAAATGTCGGCGAGCGCTTGATATAGTGCGTCAAAATTCATGACGTCATGATTATTTTAAAATGTTTTTTCCACCTCTCGCCGTTTCCTGAAGGGAGCTGTTGCGTGACGAGCCAGCAGTCAAAGGGTTAAAGCGGAGCCTGTTGTCGAGCAGCGCGGCCAAGTATGGGTGGGGGGAGGGGGAGAGAGAGAAAAGCGCTTTGCATCAACATCGATTCCCCGCCGGAAAATCGGCGCACATCTGCTCCAACTGTTGAATGCCGCTTAAGTCGTACATTCTGGAGGCGAACGACCAAGGGGGGTGGGGAAAAGGCACGCGGGTGGGGGGTTTGGCACGAAGCGCGGAACACGCGGTCGATGTCTGGAAGGTGAGCAGCGCTCCATCCGCGCTCGTTTGGGCAAACAAGTGGTTGGGCTGTGACCAGGGCGCCGCCGCGATGGGGGGGCGCTCGGGGTGCTGACACGAGCGGACCAGCCGACCGACCGACCGGCCGTCGCTTGACGATGATCAGCTCCGTGTGCGTTTCGTCGTACCGAGGACGCAAGTCCGGCAACAAGCCTCCGTCCAAGTCATGCCTGAAGGAGGACATGTCCAGAGGCGAAGACTCGGATAAGATCATCATCAACGTGGGCGGAACCCGCCACGAGACCTACAAGAGCACCCTGCGCACCTTGCCTGGGACCCGCCTGGCCTGGCTGGCCCACCCGGAAACGCGGGGGGACTCGGAAGACTCTCGCGACTCGCCGCCGCCGAGCAGCGACGCCGGCGGCGGCGAGTTGTTCTTCGACCGCCATCCGGGCATCTTCGCCTACGTGCTCAACTACTACAGAACCGGGAAGCTCCACTGCCCGGCCGACGTGTGCGGGCCGCTCTTCGAGGAGGAGCTGGCCTTCTGGGGCATCGACGAGACGGACGTCGAGCCGTGCTGCTGGATGACTTACCGGCAACACCGCGACGCCGAGGAGGCCCTAGAGACTTTCGAGCCGCCCGAGCCCGACGCCGACGACGACGGCGACGACGACGCGAGGCTGCGCTTCGGTATCGAGGAGTGCCCGGGCAGGTCAAAGAGCTGCTGCCAAGTTTGGCAGCCCAAGATCTGGGCCCTCTTTGACGACCCCTACTCCTCCAAAGCGGCCAGGGTGAGTTTTTTTTTTGCGGGAGAGACACGTGTTGCTTAACAACAGTAGGTGACAGGGGGAGGGGGGGGTCTTGTCCTTCCCCCAGCAATAATATGCCAAGGTGGAGAATCACAATTTCAAACTCCTTTATAATAATAACATAATAATTGTTATTATTTTACATTATTTTGTGCTGAGCAAAGAGAAGGTTTATGGATGTTGTCAAAGAGGACATGAAGGTAGCTGGTGTTGGAGAAAAGGATGCAAAAAAACGGGTTAGATGGAGGACACTGATTCGCTGTGGCGACCCCTGAAGGGATAAGCCGAAAGGAAAAGAAGATTTTACAATGTTTTATAACCACCATTCAAAACAACATTTTTGCAAGGAAATCACTTTTTAAGCTTGCACACACCCACTCCTTTATTTTAATGGGTTGATTTTAATCGTCACTCCCAAAAGAATAAGTCATTCGTCAGAAAATCATTCATACAATGTCTCGGTTCTCGGCAAATTCAGTTTTCAACCAAAATTTTCCGTTTTTTTTATGCCTGGGTATACAACCGAAAATGGATTTGTGACCAAACTGAGCGCACCTGAATGCACGACTCGACTCCCTTCCGCTCCTTCTAAGTCACTTCCTCATGTGACCGAGGCATTAATGTTGTTGAACCAAGTTTCTTTTAAAAAGCAGACATGTTTGCCTGAGATCTCCGCAAATCAGACGTTATCCTTGTGTATTATGAGTCGACGTATTTGGATTGTTCAATAGCAATTTAAAAAATGGCAGGCATTGATGACATTTATTATAATGGAAAATGTTTCGGTTTCCGAACAAATTTGTTTTCAAACATGTTTCTGGAACGGATTATGGTTAAAAAAAATCCAGGTTTGACTGTACAGTACATACAATATGAGGGTGTCGCATGTTAATGAAACAACAGAGAGCTTTGATTCACAAAAACAGCAAAAAAAGTATGTGCAAAGATCCACCCATCCATTTTCTTCTCGGGGCAGTGGGGTGGGGGACACCCTAAACCTCTTGCCAGCCAATTGCAGGACACACACAAAAAAAAAAAAACTATTCACAATGTCATTATCCCCAAAAAAACTATAGGAAATAAAATCCCCACTAATATGCAACTTCAATCTAAATGTTATATATGTATAATGTTATATACAGTAAAGTATATATATATATATATATATATATATATATATATTATATATATATATATATATATATATATATATATATATATATATATATATATATATATATATATATATATATATATATATATATATATATATATATATGATCCGCATCCGAAAAGTTGTGCTGGTAGCTCTGGCTCTATATTGGATTGGATTTGCCTTTATTAGTATCGCAGTGGAGACATTTAAATTTCACAGCAGCAAAGTTATGAAAGGAATGAAAGTAGAAAAAAAATACATGAGCTGCTGGAAAGACAGCCACTCTCGCGGTGCCCTCTGAAGTCAAAAGAACAAAAAAAAAAAAAAAAAAAAATAACATGACAACACAAAGACACAGAGAGTCATTCATTCTGAAGCACTTTCTGTACCCTCTTTATAACACAAAACAGTTCCACATGAAAGAGGAGATGATCAAACCGTCTCTACACCAGTGGATCAGGGACATCATGGTGGAATGTGCACGTCGACTACAAGCTAAATGTTGAAAGCAAACACGCAGCTGTAGCATCCATTGACGAAGAGATTGTCTCACATCTCCTGTCCCACATAAATCCACTTTAATTCAAGGCAGCGACAGTTCCACATACGCATCGGCGCTCCTTCTTATCGCGGGCTCCTCAAGCCCTGTATCCATCCAGCCGCAGATTGTCCAACAGCACCGACCTTCCGCTGAACAAAGCGGGGCTGTGAAGATGCTGCCCATTACAGGCGCAAAAAAGCACAATGGCCCCTGTGGTGTCCAGCAATGATAGTCGAATGGCACAGACATTCCTCCCATTCAAAAACAGGACTGGCATATTCATGCTGCCGAAAAGGCGCAACCGCTCAGCACAGTCTCCTCCTTGATGAATGTCATGGTCAAAAATGCTGAAAAACAATCCGTATCCATTCCACACGACGCACAACAACACAAAGTGACAAAAGAAAACACAAAACAATACAAAAACAACAAAAAAAAGCAAGGCTCATGAGAGCACTTGCTGACGGCTGCCTACTCGGGCGCCATCTTGGACTCCTTGTTATATATATCCCTAATGGACGGAGGTGGCGGTGCTCTGGCTCTGCTCTGATAGGTCCCTGCTCTAAGGCTGGGGGGAACAGTGGACTACTCCCTGAAGCTAATCTGATTACTAATTTTTGTCTTAAAGTATTGTCAGAGAAGTTCGGTCGGACACTGAACAAAAGCTCGAACACAGGAAGATTGTCTTTTACTCCCGGCAGGGGACGCAGCCCCATCCCCTTTCAAATTGCTGCTGTGGACTGCAAATGTCCCCATTGTGGGATGAATAAAGGTTTTCTGATTCTGATTCATGACCGACGGCCAACTTCTGCAGCCCTCTGCCAAGCTATTTATTGAGAATATATGCAAATTTAAGTGATGCCTTGGTAAAACATAGTCTTCTTGATTTGAATACCACACCCCTGGACGTCCCAAGCACCAACAAGTATAAACAACAGAACATAGACATTTTTATTGGTTGTCCTTTCTATGAACCAATAGATTTGTAACCTGGCGAATGTCCTCTTCCTGTGAAGGAGTTTACCAAGTCCTAAATTAGTCCAAGCCCAGATCTCCTACATGAAGATGACAGTTTAACAGGCTATGTCTGTTCACCTCAGATTGACCCCAGATTTTCTGTGCTTCCATTGCGGGCCTTGTGTTCGGCGGCATACAACTTTTAAATATGATAACTTTTATTCTGTCTTTTCTCTATCAAATATTTATCAGTTTGAAATAGGTAGGAATTTTGTGTTGCCATAGGACCCTTTTTAGTTTTTCAGAAACCCCTGCAATGTAAGGTACTGCTACTCCTCTCCTTTTTGTATCTTCAGGATTTTTGGTTTCTTTCCCCATTCTTTTCTTTTGACATTTGTTAAAAGACCTATGACAAACCGATAAATATCAAACCCGAGGTCTAGCACCAACACCTCTGTCCATTAGGGATCTATATATTGGGCCAGAGCTACAAGCACAACGTCCGACACCTTCAGTACAGATGACGGCTGAAGAAATCTTTTTATTGGTTTTAAAAGGGTGAAAAACAAAATGCAAATCCTTGCTTCCGCTGTTGTCATTTTATTAGCGAGATCAGCGAAAAAACGTTTTCAGAGTGTGAAGAAAGGTCCCAACTCTTTGTACCACTTTCAAGGCGGATGCGTTGACGTGTGAGTAGCGTTTAATGTACACGCTAATGGCAGAAGAGCTCGACGAGCTTTTAGTGGACTTTTTCTTCGTCAGCAACCTTGAACTTGTTCACAATTAAAGCATTGCCTTTCAGCTCGTTGCTACACAAATGAGAAATCTTGATTTCATTTACACCAAAAAACTCACATTAAATTAAGTATTCATAAAAAAACTGAACCTTTGAAACAATTGGACAAGAATCTAGTTGGCTGGCTGGCTATCGAGCTAGCTATCTATTGGCTATCTATTAGCTAGCCGGCTATGTAGCTGGCTAGCTGTATATCTTTCTAGTTGGCTGGCAAGCTATCTACCTAGCCAGCTATTGGCCATCTATTGGCTAGAGAGCTATGTAGCTGGCTAGCAGTATATCTTTCTAGTTGGCTGGCTAGCTATCTAGATAGCTATCTATTGGCTATCAATTAGCGATATAGCTAGTTTTCGATCTATTTGAGTTACTTCCGGGTTGAGTGAACGCTGGCGCGTGTGGCTGCCGCTATTCACCCACAGAAAAAATTATCCTGTGACTGTAAAGTGACCTTGAGAGTTTTGAAAGGCGCTTAGAAGTGAAATGTATTATTATTATTAATACTCTAGCTAGCAAGAGGCTAAATTAGCATACCTGCATCTGGTGATGAGTGTGGTGCACTTAGGCTGTTTGACGAGAAGAATCGCACAGTTGATGTGTAGCCTGCTATGCTAGCTTCTCGGGCGAGCTGCCAAATAGTTGTTACCCATGCTTAAGCGCTGCAGTGTTGTGAATAAGGAGCGTGAGAGGTGCACGGACCATTAAATATGACGTCAACATGTTAGCTTGGAGCGTACACAGATCATTAAATATGATGACAATTCACATTTGGCCTGCCTCTACATTTGCTATTGGAACGCGGCAAGTGTACCAGAAAGCACGTCTGCTTCAGATCACAGCGGATGGAAAGAGCTCTCAGTGAGTAACTGCTCGCATGCATGTGCACACATTCACAGAAAACATCCGGTATGAGGACAGATAAGGGTGAGACAGAAATGGTGCTCAAAAGGGCGATTTTCTAAATTAAAAAAAAAACTTATGATTTTTCTGAATTTTTAAAAACAATTCTAAAATGGCAATAATCAACAAAAGAAAAATTACTTCAGTTCAACTGTTACAAAAAAGTGCTAACAAAGCGAAGTTAAATGAATATTTAATTAAAATTTTCAATGTCAATTCAATTTTGATCCTCATGTTTCAAATGAACCCAAACACATGCTTAAAGGACAACCGCCGCCATTTTTTTGTTTCCTAACTGACATCAGAAAAACGTTTTATAGCATCTAAAATACCCAAAACACGCAGGCTGATATTTTTAATCAAATGCAAAACACCAATAAAAATGACTTTAAAATGACCCCGGAAATGGCGAGTTTCAGAAGTTCCCGCCCCCTTGTTCGTGACGTCACGTCAGGACGTCTTGCCTTGGTCTAGAATAAAAACAATGGCTTCAGATTCGGAGAATATGCTTTCTTACTCATCCAGTTATGAATATGATTAAAATAGTTCTGAAGAACAAAGCATAAATGTTTGCAATCGATTAAATAAGTCTTTCCGTATCAATTCGAGCCGTCACGACTCCAATGTAGCATCCCAGAAAATGCACAAGATGGCGCCCACGCTCCGTTGGAAATGGGCTGATTCGTCTGCTGGGAATTTGTGTCAACTAGTATCAAATTCAAACGATTCACCATTGCGTTATTTATGTGTTTTCCTTCTAATTTCTCCATCAACACGGATCAGCACGAAGTTTTCAGACCAAACAAAGTACCTAAAATGCATTGTGTGTCGTTTTCTCGGTCAGGGAGCGTTCCTTTAGTGACGTCACGTACGGACTCGTCACCAACTCGAAAACAAGACTTCCTGAATATTCAGCGCGAGTATAGCTATAGCTATATGCGGTGGGATCTTATTAAAATACGCTCAGTAGAAGTCATTTGAAGTGATTTTGCAAATTATGGACACAACTTGTCCAGAGGCGTCGGTTGTCCTTTAAGATAGCTGAAATAAAAATGTTTATTTTAAAAAACTGTGAAACACAGAAAGGCTCCCTCAAGCCGAAAGGAAAAGAAGAAAGACTTTCTTAATTGTATTTTAATTAATTGCTGTTATATGTAAAGAAGGTCCGCCAAGGTTACCCCACACACCAAATATGCACACCTTCAGACACCCCTGATTTAGCATATTTGAGATGAGTTTAAAATATTAGAGCATTACACACACAGAAAAAACCCTAACCTTCAAACATATCATTTTCGAATGGGCCTAAATTCAAATTCATTTATGGCACAACACTTAACTATTTAAAAAGGAGTCATCTTGGAAATTATTAAGATAGCTTAGTGCAGGGGTGTCCAAAGTCGGTCCTCGAGGGCCGCTGTCATGCCTGTTTTCCAGCTTTCCCAGGAACAACACACCTGATTCAAATGATCAGCTCATCAGCCAGCTCTGAAGCAGCATCAAAATGCTCCTGATGATTTGAATCAGGTGCGTTGCTCCTGGGAGAGCTGGAAAACAGTCAGGACGGCGGCCCTCGAGGACCGATTTTGGACACCCCTGGCTTAGTGGTAATCTCTCCCAAAACTACTGGAAATATTTTTCTTGGGCAAATGTTATTTGTGTTTAAAAAAAGATTTGTTACCATATTTTTAACGTCTGGCTGCTCTTTGCTTGCTCACTCAAACGATATGCAAACACTTTACCCAACTTGACTCCAAAGCGGTGGCAGAGTTTCATCCTAAAAGGGAGATGACTTACTGCACGCTGTGTAAACACACACACGCACAGCTCAGACATATTTATCCAGCTGTGGGATTATTTATTTAGGGAGGGTGATACAATTCATTCAGGCTTTGAGTAAACACCCGACGATAGTCTGCTTACGACGTCAAGGCAAACGCGTTCATTCAGTCGCTTGACTGCCCGCCATGTCATTCATTGAAACAAAAAAGAACATGTGACTCAATCGCTTTTAGTGACGCATCGCATGACGTCATCGGTTACGCTCGCTATATGATCGCCGAGATAGCGGGGCCTGAAAAATATAGAATGTGCGGTCAAACCTGGTTTTTCGACCATAACCCGTTCCAGAAACCTGTCCGAAAACAGAAGCATTTCCTATTATAATCAATGTCTGCTTTTTTCAGCGTGATTGAACAGGAAAGGCCCACGATGAGTATTGTTTTGTTGTTGGACTTCTGTGTTCGACACGGATTGTCAATAACAAACACCTTGTTTAAACATAAGGGTGTTTATATTTGCACTTGGGACCAGGACACCCTTGGCCGCAGTTCGATGATTGACTTTGTGGTTGTATCATCGGATTTGCGGCCGCATATTTTGGGCACTCGGGTGAAGAGAGGGGCAGAGCTGTCAACTGATCACCACCTGGTGGTAAGTAGGCTCCGGTGGTGGGGAATATGCCAGACCGACCCGGCAGACCCAAACGTGTTGTGAGGGTATTTGCTGGTGGACACCAGCAGTCAGTGATGCCGTCAAGCTAAAGGAGTCCTATCGGGCCTATATGACCTGACACAGACCCACATGTAGACTGGTTGGGCGATTTCCCATGCACCCTCGAGGCCCCTGCTAACGGTGTAGAGCTGGTACACTGTGCCACGGCCGGGACAAAAACCACATTGCTCCTTCTCAATCTGAGGCTCGACTTCCTAACGGAACCCCTGAATAGACCTTACCAGGGATGCTGAGGAGTGTGATCCCTATATAGTTCGAACACACCCTCCAGTCCCGCCCTTTTAAAAAAGGGGGACCACCACCCCGGTCTGCCAATCCAGATGCACTCTCCCCGATGACCATGCAATGTTGCAGAGGCATGTCAACGAAGACAGCCCCACAACATCGAGAGCCTTGAGGAACTCTCGGGGGATCTCTACCACTCTGCTCCCCCCAATCTGAGAGCAGGGACCTATCATAGCAGAGTCGGGCACCGCCATGTCTGGACAGTGGGGATATATATATAGGGCCTAAACTACCAGTAAGACTTTTGTTTGCTGACGAAGTATCTTGGATAATAAGTGAAACGTCCGACACCTTCAAAGAAGTACAGTCTACATGTGTTTTGTGGACTTGGAGAAGGCATTTGACTGTGTCCCTCAGGGAGTTCTGTGGGAGTATGGGGTGCAGAAACCTCGGATATGGGCTGTCCGTTTACTGCACGACCGATGCAGAGTTTGGTTCACATTGCCGGTAATTAGTCGGAATTGTTTCCGGCCAAGGCTGCCCTTTGTCACCCATTCCGCTCATAACCTTTATGGACGGAATTTCTAGGGGCAGAAAGCATTGAAGGGCTCCGTTTTCGTGGCCTCAGTGTAGCATATCTGCTTTTTGCAGATGATGTGGTACTGTTGGGGCCTTCAAGCAGGGCTCTCCAACTGTCTCTGGAGCGTTTCACAGCCAAATGTAAAGCGGTTCGGATGAGAATCAGCACCTCCAAATCTGAGACAATGGTTCTCAGTCTGAAAAGGGCGGAGTGCACTCTCCGTGTCGAGGAGGAAATCTTGCCCCAAGCAGCGGAGTTTAAGTATCTCTGAGTCACAAATGAGGTTTGGACGGAGCGAGAGATTGACAGGCGGATCCGTGCGGCATCTGCTGTGAGGGGAACTTTGCACCGATCTATCATGGTGAAGAAGGTGAGCAGAGCCAAAAGGCAAAGCTCTCAATTTACTGGTTGTTCTTCATCCCAACCCTTATCTATCGTCACGCGCTATGGGTCGTGACCGAAAGAACGAGATCCCGGATACAAGAGGCCGAAATGAGCTTTCTCCGGAGGGTGGCCGGGCTCTCCCTTAGAGATAAGGTGAGAAGCTCGGTCATCCGGGAGGGGCTCCTGCTCGACATTGAGAGGAGCCAGATGAGGTGGCTCAGGCATCTGATTAAGATACCTCTTGGACACCTCCCAGGTAAGGCGTTCCGGGCATGCCTCACCAGAAGACCCCGTTGACGACCCAGGACACGCTGGAGAGACTATGTCACCCAGCTGGCCCGGGGACGCCTCGGGATCCGCCAGGAAGAGCTGGAAGAAGTGGCTGGGGAAAGGGAAGTCTGGGCTTCCCTACTGAAGCTGCTGCCCCACAACCCAACTTCAGATAAGCGGCAAATAATGGATGGATGCATGGATGGATAAACACATAAATAAATGAATTGGGTTTTGGGTGGATGGAGTTTCGGTTCGCATGGTTGGATTTTCGGTTTGCATTAAAAAACGCCTACATTTTTGGTCGAAAACTGAATTGGTCTAGAACCCAGACATTGGACTGTAAAAACTGTATTCAACAAAACAAATGCGTCAGTCACAATGAAATGCGACATGAGGAAGTGACGTCGAAGGAAGCGGACGAGGGGTCCAGTGGTGCATTCAGGTGCGCTCAGTTTGCTCAATAACCCATTTTCGGTTATAAATCTAGGCATTAAAAAAACAATTTTTTTGGTCGAAAACCAAATTGGCCTTTGAAAACTGTCATTTGACTGGTATTGATAAGTATTGATAAAATGCCTGTTTTGACGTGACTGACATGGTCATGGTCAAACCAGTACCCAGTTGAATGAATGAATGGACCTTTGTGGCCTTGTTCTCCAGTGCCACACTTTGAATGCGCGGGGGTGTCGCTTGAAAAGATACTGTCGTCATTTATAATCAGAATTTATATTTCATGTGACTTTTGCAACTCCAGCGGGAGTCAATCTTTTACTATTGTAGACAGACCTCGTCCAGGTTCACAGGCAAGAAGGCAATTTCACATTGTGTTAAAAAATTAATTTACCACAACTGTACCAATGTAAAGGCCGGTTAGTCGAGTGGTTAGCACGTCACAGAGGTCGTGAGTTCGAATCCGCCTACGGCCTGCCTGTGTGGAGTTTACATGTTCTCCGTGTGGGTTTTCTCCCGGTACTCTAGTTTCCTCCCACATTCTAAAACCATTCGCGGCGGGTTGATTGAACACACAAAATTGTCCCCAGACGTGATTGGGAGTTGAGAATATTTGATTTATTGGTTGGCAACTGGTTCAGTGTGTCCCCTGTGTGCTGCCTAAAGTCAGCTGCGATCGGTTCCAGCTCTCCCGGCGACTGTCGTGAGGATAAAGCGGTCCGAAAAATGAATGAATGAATGTACCAATGTACAAGAAAAAATTTGGCTATTGTCGGCTTTGGGTCACTTTTGCTACGCAATGAACAATTGAAAAATGTAATTCATTTGGTCTTTGTCATAACCACTAGAAAGAGCCACACATGCCCAAAATCTTTTTTGATGATTGCCGTGAAGCACTGCTGACAGACCCTCAACCCTCCGATGTTTTCTGACCAGGGGGTGGCGCTGGCGTCCCTCTTCTTCATCCTGGTGTCCATCACCACTTTCTGTCTGGAGACCCACGAGGCCTTCAACGAGCTCCAGAACCGTACGGAGCTGGTGCGGGTGGGCAACGTGACCCGAACGGAGGAGCGCTTGGAGATGGTGACCAAGCCCGTCCTGACCTTGGTGGAGGGCGTATGCGTGCTGTGGTTCACCCTGGAGTTCCTGGTGCGGATCGCCTGCTGCCCGAACAAACTGCTCTTCGTCAAGAACTCACTCAACATCATCGACTTTGTGGCGATCCTGCCCTTCTATCTGGAGATGGGTCTGAGCGGCCTGTCGTCCAAGGCGGCCAACGACGTCCTGGGCTTCCTGCGGGTCGTGCGCTTTGTGCGCATCCTGCGGATCTTCAAGCTGACCCGTCACTTTGTGGGCCTGCGCGTGCTAGGCCACACGCTGCGTGCCAGCATCAACGAGTTTCTGCTGCTCATCATCTTCCTGGCTCTGGGGGTGCTGATCTTCGCCACCATGATCTACTACGCCGAGCGCATCGGGGCCAGCCCGCACGACCCCACGGGGGCCCACCACACCCATTTCAAGAACATCCCCATCAGCTTCTGGTGGGCCGTGGTCACCATGACCACACTGGGCTACGGAGACATGTACCCGCAGACCTGGCTGGGCATGATGGTGGGGGCCCTCTGCGCCCTGGCTGGCGTGCTGACCATCGCCATGCCCGTGCCCGTCATCGTCAACAACTTTGGGATGTACTACTCGCTGGCTATGGCCAAGCAGAAGCTGCCCAAGAAGAAGAATAAGCACAACCCCAACCCCCAGGCGCTGAGTGACGCACCGTCCCTCCCTAAGTCGGATGCTGACTCCTGCAGGGAAAGCGACACGTGCCCGCTGGCGACCGACGACGGACGAGCAGGTCAGACCGACGCCATGACGTCTGCCGATGCAGAACACCCTGAACCGGTTGCTAGCCAGTCACTGGGCGCATTTACGTTTTCGAATGTCTCGGTTCACGACCAATTCTCTTTTTGACCAAAATTGTGTTATTTTTACAAATGCATCGGTTTACAAGCGAAAAACAGGTTCTCGAGCTACCTGAGCGCACCTGAATGCACCACTGGACTCCCCTCCGCTTCCTTCTACGTCACTTCTTGGTGTCACGTCTCATTGTGACCGATGCATTTGTTTTGTTTATTTATTTATTTTTTATCTAAGAAGCAGATGTGTTTGGCTGAGATCTCAACAAAACTGACGTTATCCTCGTGTAGTGTACCATTCTGAGTCGACATGTTTGCATTTTTCAATACAAATAAAAAAAAGCCAATATTGATTACATTGATTATAATGGCAAATGTTTTAGTTTTCAACCAAATCGGGTCTTTAACAGGTTTCCGGAACGGATTATGGTAAAAAATCCAGGTTTGACTGTATGTCTTTGTGTGTGTGTGGTGTGTATGTGTGCGTGTGCGTGTGCGTGTGTGTGTGTGTGAGGTCAGACTCCAAACAGAACGGCGACGTAAACGTGGCGCTTTCCGAGGAGGAAGGCTGCAGTCTGACCCAGCCTTTGTCCCCCAGTGAAAAATGGACCCTGAGGTGCCCACGGGCCAGAGATCGGACCAAGAACGAAGCTACTTGCTTCCTGCTCACGCCCGGAGAGCCCAGCGTCCATTATGGTGACTTACTTACACCACGCAGCACAAATACCAGGAGGCGATAGACATATTTCATATCAGATTGTCATAAAGGCACACAGGGGGGGGGGGGACATATGGTACAAAAGGTTCCATGTAAATATGCTACATTAGAGGCGTACAGACCACCAGAAATGGGGCTCAATCTAAATCCTGTACGGGAGGATGATACATTTGGCCGGTTAGACACGCTGGCTAGGGGGAGGGCTGCGCTGCTGTGAGGGTGGTCACATCTGACTTCAATTATTAGCCAATTAAAACAGCTCCTTTGTTTCCCTTTAACCAAAGGGTGCCCAAACATTTTGGCAAAGGGGGTCAGATTTGGTGTGTTTGAAATATACAATAGAATGCAATACAATACAATTGATGTATACCTTGCCAGACATTCTTTACATATAACAGCAATTAATTAAAATACATTTCAGCGAGCCATTCTGTATTTCACATTTCATTTTTCATTTTCATTTTCAGCTATAATAAGCATGTGTTTTGGTTCATTTGAAACATGCACATCAAAATTGAATGGACGTCGGAAACTGAAATTGAATATTCCATTCACTTTTTTTTAACACTTTAATTAGCTTGTCTGTAACAGTTGAACAGAAGTACAGTGATACCTCAGCTTCCGAACTTAATTGGCTCCCAAAAAGTGTGTGTAAAGCGAAAAATTCGTCTGCCAAACATTTATTTCCCATGAGAAACCATTACAGTGGAGGCCCGCCGACAATGGCTTATGACCATAAGTACACCGACCATGAAAATAATACTTCAACGTTGTACATTGCGACTAGCGCCGACCGTTAGCTGTTTCAGGTTTGGCAGACCACAAAAAATCAATACTTAAATAGTTTCCACGCTTGCCCCTCCCTCCCAAAATGTTATCGCACGCAGAAGCTCGACATTTGGCAACCCAGCAGGAATCCCCCTCCCCCTCCTTCCATCTCCGATCAGACTGCTCCAAGTCGTTTCCTTGCAAAACTGCACTTTGTCCAGATAATTTTCCTGGCCGAGCTTGTTCGAACGTTAAAAGAAAAAAAACAACACACAAATGGGACACTTAGTTTGGCTCCGGTGAGTCTGCTCCCCCCACCCCCAATTTCCCCCCACCACCCCGCTTAGCTTTTGTCCTTTCTTACTTTACCCTTTTAGCCTCCGACAAGCTTCTGCGGCCATCTTGGTTGACGTGTCCAATGGGTTTGTCAAATCAGCAAACGCAATCGAAAGCAGAGCGAGAGGACCTCTGAAAACTCAATCTCGGCGAGGGGGGAGGATGGGCTAATTCAATTACGAGCCACCTGCCCACCGTCCACCATCCCTCTTGAGACGAGCGCGCTACAAACGTAGCGCAATGACAGCCATTTTCTGATCTAATTTTTCCGATTAGCAGTTAACATAACATGTTAGCTTCTTACATAAGATATTATTTGCCTACGTAATATGATAGCTGCTAGCATATAGCAACTTGGCAAAGCTCGCAAAAAGTGCCAACACGTGTGTGTTTTTTAAACTGTCTTTGCCAAGTTGCTATATGTTAGCACCTAACTTGTTATGTTAGCAGCTAACATATAGAAAACTTTTTTTCGTTCACCTCATCTATAAATGACTAACTGTTGACTCAATGTGATGCTAACATTTAGCATCAATTTTTTTAACATCACGGCAAATGTTATTTTGACATGACAAACACAAAATGTTTAAAAAAAGCAATTAAATATCAATCGCTCATCGCACTTTTTTAGATTCTTGCCAAGTCGCTATATGTTTGCTGCTAACTTAACATGTTAGCTGCTAACATATAATGCTAGCTGCTAACATAACATGTTAGCTGCTAACACATAGCAACTTTGCAAGGATCCCAAAAATTGCAATGAGTGATTGATACGCGCACACTTGTTTCTTTTCCACCTTATCTGAGAGTGACTTTGCCCAACTCTTGACTCAATGTGATGGTAACAGCATCACATTTTTTACGTTCCGACAAATGTTATTTTGGATTGGATTGGATGTACAGTGATACCTTGCCTTACAAATGCTTTAGCTAATGAACTTTTCGCCTTACGAGCGAGAATATAATCTTGGCATACAAACTATTTTTCGGGAAACACACGGAGCGCCACAATGAGTGATGTGTCATTCGCGAACGAGCCGGTTCTTTGTAGTGAGAAGAGAGCCGAGCTGGAAATGGCAGCCGACTTTTTTTTTTGTCCTCTATTCCCTGCCCCCAGTCTTCGGTTAAAGCCGCACGTGCTTGGTCAAGATCCGTGGGAGAGGAGGAAGGGGACACACGCAGCCGGACACGCAGCAGTGAGCGGAGGAAGGGGTTACAGAAACAGAAACACACACACACGAAAGGGAGATGACAGAGCTTGAAACAAAAATAACAAAAGTGAAGAAAAAAACAAAAGTGAAATGGTGAGAAAATGGATTGAAAACAGTGAAATTTGGACTCGTTTCAACTTTATTGATAGTTCAAAGGCAGAGTGTAGACTGCAAGGTTAAAAACATCCCATCAATCAGGCTCCACAAATAACCCGCACAAGCCATCTGTACAATTTGAAGAGAACATACAAGCAAGGGAACCAGCTATTAATGAAGTTTCTAGTGTGTCTGCCTGCATCTGTTGCTGTTGCAATATCACAACTTTTAAGATGTACAACCCAGAGCTCCTTAACACACTTTATGCAAAAAGCCATCCATTCCATCAAGCATCAACGACCATCACAAAGGTAAATAAACAACTTTATTATACTGTACAGTTTATTTCTTTAATTACAATACCATAGCACATTTATTATACATATAATAAAGTATATTGTGTGTAGTTTTAAGGCTTATTTAGTTGAAAATTATGTTTTATGGGGACCTGGGAACGGATTATTCTCATTTTAATGGTTTCCTAGGGGAAATGAATGTTTGGAATACACACTTTTCACCTTACACACACTTTCTGGGAACCAATTAAGTTCGTAAGCCAAGGTATCACTGTACCTTTATTTGTCTCGCAGTGGAGAAATTTAGCCAGTTTGCCTGTGCACATTATTTAAAAGCCCTCATCAATTGACCTTCACTTTTTTTGTGATTTAATCTTGTTACTTTATGCTGCCATGCTCAACAAATTTCTTTTTGTTTCTGAACAGAGACTTGTAAAGATAAGATGGCAACCCCCACAAGCTACACAAAACCGGATATGAGCTCACTGACCGGATGCTGATTCATTCAAATAAGGGGAAATAAAATATGGACTCCAATCAACACCCATAATCCCTCCCTAAAAGGATTCCAGACTCAATTCTTCAGCACTTTGCCCCCCCCCCCCATTCATACAAAGGTGAATATGAGTTGCATCTTTTACCATGTAAATAGAACATGTCATCAAGTGCATATTGCATGTTCGAGTCTTCTCTGATTGTCCTCATTTGAATGTAGCAAGGTATGAATTTGATATGACATGCTACTTTTTGGTTCACCTACCTCTGCTTGATAGTCATCCATTATTTCATTTTTTTTAACTATGCAGCTATTTTCCGTAATAGTTATTTATCTATGACTGCAACTCCGAGGAAGAAAAAAAAAAAAAAAAAAAAAAACAATCAATTAAATGCAATACCACCCCGAAATCAATGTCGCGTAACGCCGCTCGGTGTCGTGCTGTGATTGGCCAGTGGGCGTTTTTGTACGGCGTGTCGGTAACTGTGAACGACTTTGTAGGTTTTAATGAAAGTCTCGTTTTATCTTTTGGGTTCTCAAGGGTGCTTAGCGATAAGGGACGACCGTCTTCATCCCACACAAAGCAGCGTTTGTAAAAATCATCCCCTTTATAGGCTTTGATTTGAATCAAGAGAAAAATATGAATTGATGATATTAATATTAATTGGTAAATGTGGCCTGCCTGTTACAATGACTGTATCAACGGCGGTTGAGTCAGGACCAAATGTGTACCACCACCCCTTTGCGATATGTGTGGGGGGGCGAGCGAGGGCGATCGGATGTCTTCCGATCAGTCTTTGGGATGCATGATACAAAGAATACACATTCAAATAGACTGTCTGTAAATCGAAAATGGAGCAAAAAGTGTTTGTATTTGGTTCTCTGGGGCTTTAATGTTTCCTTTTTTTTTCAAATTGAATTTAGCCCCTGTCAGAGAAGTTTTTTTTTAGGCCATCACAACAAAAAGTTTGGTTAGCCTCGCTTTAAAGGACAACTGACGTCACTTTTTTGTTTTTTAACTGACACCAGAAAAACGTTTTATAGCATCTAAAATACACAAAACACGCAGTAGGATATTTTTATTCAAATGCAAAACACCAATAAAAAACTTAGTGTCCAAAATCTGCAAAAAATTGAGCTGCGAATTGGGCATTTTCAGAAAGTCCCGCCCCCAGTTCGTGACGTCACACCAAGACATCTTGCATTGCTGGAGAATCAAAACAATGGCTTCAGATTCGGATAATATGCTTTCTTGTGACACATCCAGTTATGAATATGATTCAAATAGTTCTGAAGAGGAAAGCATACATATTTGCAACCGATTAAAGAATGTATTTGTGCCATTTTGAGGCAACATTGGGGGAAAATCTCTCACCCCAAAAAAAGAGGCACAAAATGGCGACATCCTGTGGCCACCTCCGTTTACACAGGCTGATAAATTCCTTATATGGCGCTTGGACGCCCTCTTCTTGCCTTCTGGCGGCTTTTGGGTGCAACACGAGGTCCCCAGACCAAACAAGTACAGCAAAATACATTGACGTAATGTAAGGACCGCTACAATGCGTCTTTTTTACGGTAAAGGTCGGTCCTTTAGTGACGTCATGTACGGACTCGTCACCAACTCAAAAACAAGATTTCCTGAATATTCAGCGCGAGTCTTAAAATGTAAAATATAGCTATATGCGGTGGAATCTTTGTAAAATACGCTCAGTAGAAGTCATTTGAAGCCATTTTACAAATTATGGACACAACTTGTCCGGAGACGTCGGTTGTCCTTTAAATAGTGCCCAACTCCCACACGTCCAGTTTGACGTTGGTCAATTTTGAACACCATGTCTTCTCGTTCAAGAAACTGAGGTGTGTTGAGGGTCACTTTTATTTTTTTTCACCACCACAAAAATATGGCATTTTTATAGGGGTGTGCAGACTTTTTATATCTATTATATGATGTATACGCAAGGTACTCAAAGTCATTATTTGCCACGGGCCACATTGTCGTTACAGTTTCCTCTGGGGGGGCTGTTGTGAATTTGTGGAAGTCATTTGAACACAGGTATCAAAGTCAAGGCCCGAGGGCCAAATCTTGCCTGTAACATCATTTTTTCAGCCCGTGAAAGCAAATCAAGCTTGTGAAATTCCATGATGCTTGCTCAAGTCCGAACCCAAATTTAAAATTGTCCCATGTAAATTCATTGTTTTTTACTTCAAATCTGAACACTAGTTATTATTAATATGCTTGCTGTGCGCTCTAGATGTCATATGTGGAGGGGGTGAAACATTCTAATGATTGCCCAATGCCCATTCTAATGCTTCCCCAAATTCAGAACGGCCACCGAGAGGAAACTGGAACTACAATGTGGCCCACGGCAAAAAATGACTTTGACACCCTTGCATTAGAATGTTTAACCTCCTCCACTTATTACATAAAGAATGCACAACAAATTAATGAATAACCAGTTTTCGAATTTGAAGTAAAAAAAATGACTGTTATTGTGGTTTACACGGGACAATTAGACATTTTTGTTTGGACTTCAGCAAGCATCATAAAATTTCACACGTTTAATTTTATTTCGTGGGCCAAATAAAATGACATGGCGGGCCAGATTTGGCCCCCAAGCAATGTTCCCTCTAAGCTGTGCAATCGCGCACTGCTTGCACATACTCCGCGCACAAGAACATCTATGCAGCGCACATTTTGCAATGTAACAATGAGTGACAGGTGTCCAGCCAATAATGCCGTACAGTTCACGTACGCTTCGCAGCCGATAAGCCCATAAGCACTGTGATACTGGCGTGAAACTGGTGTGTGGCCACAGCGTACATATTAGTGATGGGAATTCCGGCTCTTTTCAGAGAGCCGGTTCTTTTGGCTTGGCTCACTAAAAAGATCCAGCCGTTTTGGCTCCTCAGTTTGTTTTTTTTTTTTTGTTGTCGCTTAAAGTAATTAACGACCAAAAATCATGAAAAATTATGTGAAAAACGAATTACTCATGTAAAAAATGCACTACATCAAATATTTTTATTTATATGGCTTTATTTATATGTGCACAGGGAGCATCCACAAACTTTCACTTTCCCTGTGGTTGCTCTGGTCTGATGATCAGCTGTCACTAATTTGCTTTTCATATTAATAATGCTATATATTAATAATGCTATCATACCAACAAGTAAAAATATAATAATGGAATAATAATAACAACATAATGTGATAACATTTGTCCGGCTGTCTACCCTAACCCTCCCTCAGCCTCTTCCTTCTCCTCACTGCTGCGTGTGTCTGTAATTCTCCCCTCCCTCCTCTACCACGGATATTGACCAATCACGTGCGGCTTTAACCGAAGACTAGGGGCGGGGAATCGAGGACAAAAAAAGTCGGCTCACATTTCCGACTCCTTGTTAGGAACCGGCTCTCTTCGTTACCTTCAGAGATCCGGCTCGAAGAACCGGCTCGTTCGCGAACGACACATCACTTGTACACATCTGATGTTGCTCACAGTGGTCCTCGGTGTGCTCAGGGAGCTTGTGTGTCCGCTCAGACGCATGAAAAATTAGAGGGAACATTGCCTGGACTTTGACATCAGTGATGTAAATGAAATATTCAATCTACATGTAAATACCATGCCAATATGTTGCCTTTGCGCACCAAATTGATTCAATGTGAAGAATGTTTCCTTCATTGTAATTTGGAGGCGTACACAACATAGCCGAAAACACTCGAGTGTTCCGTTGTAGTTCCCCAGTCCGGCTTCGCAGATGTCATGTAACCCGGTGGGGGGAGGGGGGGTGCCCCTCGTTGACAACGGCGTTCCAGTCTACCATAGTGGCCTTACGTTTATGACACATTGATTTGAATCCATGTGTAGACGTTTTCCGATGAGAAGCACAGGTTGTACGCTTTGTACATGATGTAGCGCAGTCCACAATTGTTTTGGGGGGGTTGTGTTTTTGTAACACTTGTGTATATACGTGTATATGACCCATGTACATGCCGCCAATGACAAATGTATCGTTTTTGATAATGACATAAAGAAGCACATCCGTCGTGGTCTGCCGTGTGTGCGTTTTCCTGTCATGTATGTCGTCTGGTGTCTCTATGCACATAGCAGTTAAATAAACTCCTCCTTTAAGCGCAGTGTCGCATTGACCAATAAAAAAAAGAAAAGAGAGAGTGTTTTCTTTCTGGATTGCATCAAATGCTCGCCTGTCAGTCTGTCATTTGTCATGAATGAAATGTAGTCGGGAACACATTTGAAATATTAGTTTGTTTATTTGTATTTATTTGTTTATATTTTTATTTATGTGTTTGTTTTTATGTATTTGCTTGTTTTATTTATATATTGTTTGTTTATTAATTTATGTACTATTTATATATTTGTTTGTTTCTCTACTTGTGTATTTATTTGTTTTTATTTGTGTATGTATTCATTTTTTTATTTGTATATTTTTTTGTATATTTATGTATGTATTTATTTATTTAAATTTCACCTCAAAGGCTGAGTAGATACCAATGTGAATTGTCCGTGGGTGGGCCGTTGTTAAGTTTGACGTCGCCATTGAGCAGTGGACACTCTTACCTCAACTTTTTGCTTTTAAGACCCCCACCACCATAAATAAATACATACATAAATAAATAAATAAATGTCACATCCCAAGCACTACAGAAAGAATCAATTTCTTCCGTTGTTTTTTTATCTCAAAATTCCCAAAACATGTTTTATTTTGAAAAACTGCCGGATTATCTGTTACACCCGTCGACAGCTGGGGTGTGAAAACAGGGTCCTGGAGGGCCGCCAGCCCGCCTCATTTCCAGCTCTCACAGGAGCGACACACCTGATTCACATCATCAGTTTTGTTCTAATGCTGATTTAGAGCTGATTGATGAGTGTTCAAATTGCCATGGCAGTAATTAGTATTCAAATCGCCATGGTGATTTGAACACTAATTACTACTCGCACATCAGCGGGGAGAAAAAATATTCAGCGCGAGTCTTAAAAGGTAAAATATAGCCAAATGCGGTGGAATCTTTGTAAAATACGCTCAGTAGAAGTCATTTAAAGTGGACCTGAACCTAAAGTGTGATGAGGAGAACGGAGAAGCGAACATATTTCGAGCGCGCGAGAGCGAGCTGAGAGTTTCGCACCCTTATGAGCGAGACGATTCTTCAACTCAGACGAGCTCAGGAAGACAAGTAGAAAGGGTGGGTGACAAGGGGGCAGGGGGGGTAGTGCGACCTCTCCAAGTGTCAACCTTGATTACGCTGCTTTCCTCTTTCCCCTCTTTTCGTGGCTTTGTGCTTCTTCCCGCTTGACGGTTGTCATGACGATTGGGAACACAGTTTCCATGGTGAGGGGCTCCGAGCCGCGGCGCCGTTGGCTCCGTCGGGGTGACGCTGCATGTGGAAAAAAAAAGACCATGATGACTTCTTCTGGAATGTATTTTTATTACGTTTCCTGGCCTGAATGTTTTTCAGTAGTTAAAAAAAAACAGTCCTCAAATCATAAAATGAATCTTCCATCTGTCATTTGTGTGTTTTTTGTTTTTTACTTTTGCACGCATGAAAAGCACAAATGGACCAACAACAGGCTAGTCACCCGTCAGTATCAGGGTACATGTCAACAAACCAAAGACTGGTTGCCAGTCAGAAAGAGAAACATTCAGGCCTGGTAATAATATCATCTGAAACAGTAAAATTCCCCACGACCCCAGCCACCACCTGAAAAAAATACAGAAAAAAAACCAAATCAATGTGCCTCAGCCCTACCAATCTCTGAAACACACAAGACAAGAATGATTGCACACTCCATCTTTAACCTAAAGGCGGCCCCCCCTCCTGCCCACCACCACAAAAGCATCACAAGATCCCTGGAAGGCTAATGGACACTAATCTCTTCCCATGCGTGTGTGTGAGTGTGTGTGTGGGTTTGTATGACTAGTCGTGTGAGGACCACTAAAATTTTATACCATAGTGAGGACATTTTTGACAAGTGAGGACCTTTTGGCCGGTCCTCACAAGTTTTTCATTCTAAAGGCTTCTAGGGGGTCTATATATGCGTCTGTTAAAGTTTCAGAAAGGTCCTCACAAATTCACCCAAAATGATTTTTTTGGTGTGTATTTTCATTTCACTTGGATACACGCACTTTTTACTCACTATGTGTGTGTGTGTGTGCGTGTGTGTGTGTGTGTATGTGTGTGTGTGTGCGTGTGTGTGTGTGTGTGTGCGTGTGTGTGTGTGTGTGTGTGTGTTTAATGAGAGGGAAAAGTTCATACCACAAGAGGTAAAACGATATTTTAACCAAATTCACGACAGGGGAGAGGACTTTGAATTTACACATTCAGAAACCTCACTCCTGCTATTTCAGTTTCAAGTCCACTTTTTATTTCATTGTTTCTTAAAGAAGTTGAAGTGGGAAACGGGTGACATTTAGTGTTCAAATGTAACACTAGTTCTCTAAGCTTATCAGCAACGGAGCTCCTCACTCCTTATCTGGAGTTGTCCGGACCTCACAAAACCATTGAAATAGGAATGTGTGTGAGCGTGTGTGTATGAGTGTGGGGGTTGAGGGGGGGGGGTCTTAATCCTATTACAGAGACATTACATTATCTATCTATCTATCTATCTATCTATCTATCTATCTATCTATCTATCTATCTATCTATCTATCTATCTATCTATCTATCTGTTGAGCTATCGAGCAAGCTAACTCCACTATCTAGCCATTCATCCCTCCATCTAACCATCTAGCTGTATATATCCATTTACATACCTATCTAGCCATCTACCTAGCTATCTAGCCATCTACCTACCTATCTAGCCATCTACCTACTTATCTAGCTGTCTACGTACCAGTCTAGCCATCTACCTAACGATCTAGCCATCTATCTACCAAACGAGTCATCTACCTCCCGATCTAGCCATCTACCTATCTCCCTACCTAGCTACCTAGCCATTCATCTAGCTAGCTATATAGCTACCTAGCCATTCATCTAGCAAGTTATCTTGATACCTAGCCATTCACCTTGCTAGTTATATAGTCATTCACCTAGCTATCGAAAGACCTCGCCATTCATCTAGCTAGCTAACTATCTAATACGTATATCTGGCTGTCTGGCTTTATAGCTATCTAATCTCTTTTTACATATCTAATCGATCTAATCTATCTACCGATGGTTAGAGTAGCTACCTTTAGGGGACCAAAAATATTAAAAAAGATGACCCGATGTTCATTGTGGGATGATGGTGGGATGTGGAATTTTGCATGACGCACTTGCGTGTTTTCCAAGGACTCATTTCTAATGGTAAGAGTGGAAAATGGCAGACCTAAAATCACTGAGAGGAGAAATATGACATACAGGCGTTTTAATTTTTTTTTAGATATTTTTGCATATACAGTATTGTATGTGTTTGCTCAAATCCAGTGGATGCTCTCATACCCCAGTTTATTTTCCTCAACAAATGAGGGTGTCCACTGGCTAAATTGTAATATCATCATTCACCACTTAATCCTTGCACCAAATACATACTGTCTACAAATATGTTACTGCCGAATGCTATATGTTTTGGCCTAATACAATGGCCTTTAATGTTTAACCCCACCCACTGCTCGGTTCTTGACCAATCACGTGGCTTTAATTGAAGACGTCATTTTGTTTTTTGGAAAACGGCATCACTCTCTGTCTGTAACCCGATCCCCCACTGCTGCGTTCTTGACCAATCACGTGGCTTTAACGACTTTAAGACTGGGGGCGGGGAATAGAGGACAAACACGGTGGCCACCATTTTCTTGTTAGGAGAACGGGCTCGTTCGCGAACGACACATCACTCATTGTGGCGGCTCCGTGTGTATCCCGAAAAATAGTTTGTCTGCCGAGGTAAAATTTTCATAAATGTAACGTTCGTAAACCGAAAAGTTTGTAAGCCAAGGGGTTCGTAAACCGAGGTCTCACTGTATAACACTACACGAGAATAACATCCGAGTTGCAGAGATATCAGCCAAACATGTCTGCTTTTTAATTAAAAACATATTTATTCAACAATACTAATGCATTGATCACAAGGAGACCTGACATGAGAAAGTGACGTATAAGGAAGCGGAGGGGAGTCCAGTGGTGCATTCAGGTGCACTCACTTTGCTCGAGAACAATTTTTTGGTTGCAAACCGAGGCATCAAGACTACACTAAATCTTTGATCGAAAACTGAATTGGTCTAGAAACGAGACATTCGAAAATGAGGTTTGACTGTATGTATTTATGTAGATACTGTATGTTGTTGGGAAACCCCCACAACAAAATAACATGTAAATTTGCCAAATTATGTAAATGTAAGAGAGAGAGAGAGAGAGAGAGAGAGAGAGAGAGAGAGAGAGAGAGAGAGAGAGAGAGAGAGAGAGAGAGAGAGAGAGAGAGAGAGAGAGAGAGAAAGGAAACTTGGCCATTACGAGTCAGCCGGCAAATAAGCCGACCATTACCACATCCATTTTCCCCTGCCTCTGAAGTCCCTAAAATACTTCCCGGTCCATTTGGATGCTCACTTCCTGATACATTGAAAGGAATCAATTCAAAACGGATTACAGACATGAACAGCTCATGAATATTAATCAAGCCCATTTGGCATCTGTCAGGATCTGCTGAAAACAAAAAAACCCAAATCACCTTCCTTCTCACCAAGAAACTATCAAACCTACTTTGAGCATACCAAAAACTCCTCCAGCGACAGGGTAAAACCTGGATGGACGTGCCACTGCAATCTGGAGACCACTCCCCAGGGAGCGCTGAAGGCTACTTCGCAAAGCAAATTGTCAAACAGTCCATTCACTCACACGCCTTCCGCCTCAAAATCACGTGCGGCAATTGCGATCGAGCGGCAGCGGCCACATCCTCATCTCCAAAAACCGCACGAGAAAGCGACCGGACCCATCCCACAAACCGCAACGCAAATCAGATTCCGGATTGAAACAATTGACATTAGGAGCAACGAACTCAGCCGCTGAATTTTTAAACTGTGGACCAGGGGTGTCAAACATACGGCCCGCGGGCCGGTTCCGGCCACCAAGGCGGTTTGATCAGGCCCTCAGGATAATTTAAAAGTGGGAAAAAAAATGCAAAAATTACATGGAATTGATATTTTTAATGAGGTGCAATTCAAGGATTGTCCAATAGTGGGCAGAGTGGTACTGTTTCGATCAACGTAGAAGAAAACAGCGGTCTTCTTTTTCAACCGCATTTACAACACCCACATTAGCCGAAATTTCATTATCCAAACAGAGAAAAGTAGATGAGGGTAGAATGTTCAATGAAAACAATGAACCATGTCATATTTTTTACAGAGAGGCGTGGGAAACATTTGTGCTCGGTGTATTTTTAAGGAAATAGATACATTTATTTAGCCATATTAAATATTGCTCAAGATAAACCTTAAAATACTAAGTTCAAAATATTTAATTCCTTTCAAAATTGTTGAAAGATTAAATGTAACTTTTAACGCTAATACAGTAAAGTCTCGTTATATCGATATCGGATATATCGATAGTCCCGGTTATATCGATACTATTTCTATGCACGCACGGAGAAAATTACATGCAAACAGGGTCGGATATAGCGATAGTCCCGGTTATATTGATATTTTTTCGGACTCCCTTGAATATCGATATAACGAGACTTTACTGTATTAGCTTGTAATATTCTAACCTAACCGTTTTCAACAAGTTTCGGTATTGCAGGAATGATATTTGGTTATTTATAGCATGTATGGTATAATTTTAATGGTCCGGCCCACTTGACATCTACCGAGGCCATATGTGCCCCACGATGAGAAATGAGTTTGACACCCCTGCTGTAGACAGTCTCACTAAGTCGGGCGGAGCCCAAAATGGAGACAGTCGATGGAAAGCAAACTAGCTATCAGCTACGCTAAGCGTTGAAAATGCTCACCCGTGCCTTTCCCTGTGACTATGCTAGCTTAAAAGCAGATCAAGCCTCAGAGTCCACCAACATGAGGTAGCCACTATCAGGATCTGACTCATAGAAAAAAGGAGTCATCAAAACGATCACCTGAACGTTTTCACCACAATCATGTTTGTGTTTCAAAGTTCCGATTTCACATGATTCACTTTCCATTCGCCAATTGCGTCCATGTTGTCAATGTAAATTTCATCATAATTAATTAATATTAATAATTAATAATTTCCTTTACCAAATAGTGAAACGGCCTTCGTTACCACCATACGTGGGAAGGAAACTGCCGCCATGACCTTGGTTCGGAACAACATGTCCGCCGCGGGGGTCCCTCCCTGTTGCTTAGCAACGCTAGCAGGTCAGTGTATCAGTTCACGAAAGAGAAAAGGCTGAACACTTATTGTTAGAACACGACTGGTTAGCGCGTCAACCTCACAGTGCAGATGTCGTGGGTTACATTCCGGCTCCCGCCTTTCTTGTGTGGAGTTTGGAGATTCTCGCTACGTGCAAAAAAACGTGCAAGGCAGGTTGATTGAACATTCCAAATTGTCTACAGGTGTGAGTGCAGATTGTTGTTTGTGTAATATAATAACAAAAATAATAATGAAAATCTTCTTTTACTTTCGACTTTTCCCTTCAGGGTCCGCCACAGTGAATCACTGTCCTCCATCTAACCCAGTTTTGTGCATCCTCTTCTTTTACACCAGCAACTTCATGACCTCTTTGACATGAAGGTAGCTGGATAAAAATAATATGAAAAAATAATAATAATAATAATTAGAATAATAAATAATAAATAAAAAAATGATACTAAAAATATTAATAGAAATAATGTAATAAAGTACTAAGAAAAATCATAAAAAATTAAAATAACAATAAAGATAGTAAAAATAAAAATAATCCGATAAAATAATAATATATATATATATAATAATAATAATATAATAAAATAATAATAATAAAAATAATCGATTTATCACTCAATATAAAGCTTAGCAACTTCTTCAGATGGCTCACCAGTCGAAAACCCGGTCCTGAAAAACGAAACATCCCGAAAAAAGTGAGGCCACAATGACAAAGTTTTAATCAAAGCGATCCTTTTATTATTTCATCTTCACTCATAAAGTTTCACCCGGCCCATGTTGCGTGGCGATGGCTAACGCGTCCCTCCAACACATAACGTCACTTCTACACCACGAAAACCGACACGCATTGGACATATTGGACTAAACGCACACACGCACGTTGTGACAGGCTGCGAAGCGACAATAAATTACCTACTGTACACTCCCCCTTCCCGCCCCAAATTTTTTTGAAAATATACAATCATTATTTACAGCTCAAGTATACACCGATAGACATTGCGAATGGATCAAAGTGTACATCAAAATTTACAGTTTAAATATGATAAATACAACAATTACACTTTGCTCACATCATGACTGAACCGTCCGGTCGATTCGCTTTTCGCTTTTGCTAAGACCCGTACCGCACCAACAGGGAAAGAAAATCACATTTCCAAAACACACCAACGTTATTTCACAGTTAGCCTTCAATATTACCCTAAAAAAAGGTGATTTCATTTGGGAACAAAAATGTAGCGCAAGTACAAGGACAACCATTTTGTGACCTACGAGGACCTCCGCAAATGTCTTTGATCGCGTTGCTGTTTGCGGTCAGCTGGTGATTGTTGCTAGCGACTACCCCGTTTGCCTTAGCCATTAGAACACATGTATCAAAGTAAATAAAGCAAATCAATCATGTCTTGTTGTTATCCAACAATCTTTATACGATTGTAACCATGAACCCAGAGCTAGCCCCGTTAGCTTAGCACCACAGCGCGTAACGACGGGGCCTTGCGTTCGGTGCCCAACATGAGCATATCGGTTTCAAATGCCGACAAAAAACATCTTGATATTTAGAATAAGCGCGTTGATGTTTTTCAGGCCAAAAAAATGTGTGTTTGTTGAGGTTTGAGCGATTTGAATGGTGATGTTACTTTTAGCCAAAACGTTCGTGGATTATAAAGAATAACAACAAGACCAAATTTCCACTTACTGCCCTAAAATTAAATTAAAAAATAAAAACGTAAAATATGTCATTGAAGCACCAAGTGTCGGCCTTTCTGTTGAAGGGGCGTGGCTTAGCAAAAGCTCAGTTGAAGCTAATGCTATAGCTCAAAACGCAATACGTATTGATCACAAAAAACGCAACAGACAAGACGAGCGGACCATGCAGTTGGATAATGTCGGCATGAACAAAAGTAATGAGACAGGTCCCTATCAATCAATCAATCAATCAATCAATCAATCAATCAATCAACCAATAAGAGGTTGGCACTTTGGCCCACATGTTTGAATGTGCCAAGATTTGTGCGGAAGAGTTGAAAACTACTCAAGCGTGATGGATAAAACCAGTTGAACCCCACCAGCAAGTAAAAAAAAAAAACACCCGCGAGTGTGCGCAGATGCTAGCAGGGTTTTTTAAGCGTGCATCCATTTTACCATGCGTATAGTGCATGTGTCGGAAAGCAATTATGACACACGCGGGCAACACTTCGCCTTTCGAGGATCCCGAAAAGTGAATATTGTGCTCAGCAGACCAATGATCTTGTTTGAGCTCTTTTGGTGTGCTTTCAGACTTTTTTTTTTGCCAAGATGAACGGCTGACATGATTGATACATTTCTTCAGCTAATTTGCTGTGACTGGCAGACGACGGGTCGGACATATTTTTAGCTCCCCGGCTGGCGGGGCTCATCGCTCAGCAGCGAGGCCCAGCTGCCACGTTGCATTCGGGCAAATGTGCTATTTTTTTTGCTCAAATGTGCTTGGTTTCGAGACACAGAGAAGACGAGGCGACATCACGTTCAACTTCTGCGTGAACGGGAATTTCTCTCTTGTGCTGCTCCATTTTAATAGCTTTGTAGTGAATCTACATGATTTATTTTACATTAATTATGATTATTACAATACAATTTAATGATCAAACCAACTGTGGAGACATAGAGGGAAGCAACTGAAGGTTTTCATCATCATCATCATCAAGAAGAATCGGAAGGCAAGGAATGACACCTGATGCTAAATATGGCCATCAGGAAAGACGACGCGCTATGTTGGTTAGTGGCGACACCTCCTGGTGGTAACTGTGTATTGGAACGACTTGCAAGCTGAGTGTTTTGCTGCCAATTTTAGTGACTAACGCACACAACAGTTTTTGTCCCAGAGACCTGGAAAATAAATGGTGGTGAATTTTGTCTATTCGGTTCGTTATTTGCATTCAAAAGTTGAGAAAAATTGAAATTAAATTAACCTGTAAAGGTTATTGTAGATTCATCTTGGGTTTATCCAACGCACAAAGATCCAAGGCTTTTTGTTAGCACAGGAGGTTAACCGTGCTGCAGACTAGTCTGATATCGTCAAAACTGGGTTTGTGAATGTCTCAGTTATCGACCAATTCAGTTTTTGACCACAAATTTGGGGTTTTTAGGCCTCGGTTTATATCAGAAAATGGGTTGTTGAGTAAACTGAGTGCACCTGAATGCACACCTGGACTGTCCTCCACTTCCTCATACGTCACTTCCTCTTGTCTCATTGTGCCTGACATATTATCCTCGTGTATCGTTCGACATGTTTGTATTGTTCAATTACAATAATAAAAACAATTAAAATTGATTAGATTGATTAGAATGGGAAATATTTCAGTTTTCGAACAAATTGCTTTTCGAACATGTTTCTGGAACAGATATGCACATTCAAGGCTTCCGAGAAAGTCTTCAAAAGTCTCCTTTCGAACTGCGGGCTTAAGGCCCTTCCCGGAGTAGACTACAAGATGGCGAACGAGCGTATTAAGGTTCTACTGGTGCGATGTGTTGACTTGCTGTACAGAAGGTTCTAGTGGTGATCAAGAAAGTTTTGACGGTCCACTACAAGAATGTCACTGTGGACCTTAAGATGGTTCAACATGTACTACAAGTCTGGATTTTTCTACACAAAGTCCTGGTGATTATCAAAGATGTTCTACTCTCCGGAGAATGTTACGAATGTGGCTATGAACACAGTTCTTAGAGTTCTATAAGATAAGCTATAGCTACTGTTCTAGTGGCGATTAGAATTCAAGCTTTGCTTTTCCAGAGAACACTTGGAAACACTCAGTCATCCCTTCGTCACCTTCTCGGCTAGATAACTGTCTTGACTTTGGAGTCAGCAGATCCTCCACCAAGCATCTCCAGTTGCTACAGAATACTGATGCTTGCCTCCTGGCTGGTCCTCCTAAGAGGGGGCAAATTAATTCTACTCTGTCCTGCCTTCACTGACTCATTTTAGTTGTTTTGAAGATCTTTTGAGGATATGAACCTCTGAAATCCTCCACCACGGCCGACCAGATGCTACTGGAGGGACTACCGACTCGGCTCAAAGGGGATGGAGCAACATATTTAAAACATATCTTCAAACGCATTCGGATTCTTTGGCTTTGGACTCCGCATTAGACTGGATTTATAGTAGTACTGTTCTTGTGCTTCCTCGTATCTTGGATATGAACTAATGGTGTTATTATTTGTGGTATGAATTACGTTTGCTCTGTGTGCAGTACTTTGTATACACGACGGTTGAAGTGTCTCACATCTATTTCCGAGCAGAGAGGTGTGCAGGTGACAAGGTGACAACAAACGGCCGATGTTCATGGTATCCAAGCGCGTTGCCAAAGCCGCCCCCACCCCGAGGTGTCACGGCTCTATTTTTACACACCAAGGGTTCACTCTGGGTCTCTCTCAAACAAAAGAAAAAAGTCTCATGACCTAGGAAAGCCAGACTGTTTTGCAGAGGGACAGAATATATAAAATATATATTTTTTGAATTTTTGGGAGGAATTTCCCGTAGCTTGTTTCACGGTTTGTTGTGCTCTTTCCAATGTTTTGGTGAGCTTTGTGAAGACAGTGCTCATAAGAGAAAGGTTCAAAATATTGATGGTGCGGTATTATATAGCTGATTTTTTAAATATATATATTTTAGGGACATTGGGAGGATAACATACAATTTTTGGATTGACAAGTTAGCAATGGCAGTGTTTTTGAGGTGTTATTTAATAGCCTATCTTGGAGAGGACAAATCGAATAATTATAGTAACAATAACAATCATAAAACCACAACTTCTAGTGATATCTACACTGAAGGCTTGTCTTTTTGAACAGATTATCACCCACATGCTGGGTCAAAATGGCCCCATTCCCATCTTAACCGGAACACAGAGAAGTAACATAGCTATGTTTCTGGTCTTCCACCCATGGCTGCCCGCATTTTAAGATTTATTTGTTCTCACATCTAAAAATGATCCCCTCCGCCCACCGACCCTTTCATAGACTTCAGTTTTGACCTCCTAAATCACATTTGTATTCCTTGGCGTTTAATGTAGCATGGACTTGTTTTTGAGTATGCTGCCGTTTTATGTCTTTTTGAATGACATTGTGTGTATATTATTGGTTGTCTCATGTTGTGCGCTCAATTTTGATGTGCAAAATTTTGTTTTAGCTAGAGTTGTCTTTAAAAAGGGTCTATAAAACAAAAAGGTTCATCATGATTATTATTTTTGAATAGAACAAAAACGTAAACCGTATTACTCGACGATCATGTTTTTTTTTGTGTGCTGCTGTGTCGTTTCTGGGTGTATGCCTCACCGAATGCTTGCATGTTAAAAAAAATTTCATTGTGTCCTTTTTCCACAGTAACTGACAAATGTTCTTTTTTGATTAAACAATTGTGCTCTTTTTCACATCATCGAACCACCGTACAGTATTGATGATTATTCCTCCTCTGAATCGCCAACGCCATTTTGGACGTCTCAACAAACCTAAAAGATTCGGCAATATTTGCCCGTGTATGTGTGTGGGTGTGGGTGGGTGTGTATCCCCCAAGACGTTCTACCCAAACTCACTCAGTAGCTTCATATGTAATAAAAAAGAAAGGAAAAAACCTCACTAATTAAATAAATAAATATAATACTTCTTAGAATCTATTTCGCAGATTAAATTGAAATGCATTTGGACCTGTCAATCAAAACGAGATGAAGCGTTGTCTCAAGGACCTCGACCTGGCATTGGACAGGATGTTGGTCATTTTGGTTTGATGCTTTTTCTAATTCTTACGCGAATCCCACATCGGTTAATCCACCCGCATAATCTCGAATTGAAGCAAATATTGGATATGCTAAATTGACGCCATTTTTGGCAAAGGGCTCAAGTCGAATTTTGATCAATGCTGGTTATAGTTTGAATTTGTAGTTGCATTCAGAAGATAAAGTTAGTGGACATTTGTGGACCTGATCCACCGAATGGATAAAGATGTAACGGAAAAAAAACAATGATATAATTTTAAGGAACCTCTTGGTGAAGTGCGCATTATAGCTCGGACTCCGGTGAGCCGATATTCTGGTAACCTGTCTTGGTACCGGTGCCGTAGTTGGTATTGGTCATCTCCTGCGTCCCGCCGGGCCCCAGGTAGGCGGCGGGCATGGGGGATGGCGCCTGGCGGGGGGTCTTTCCGAGGATGAAGCGTTGCTCATCCTGCTCCTCCAAGTTGGACATGTCCTTCATCATACCTTTGCGGTAGGAAGACGACAGCTTGTTGGAACCGTCTGACAGTAGGTTGAAGTGACGGGCCACGAAGACCAAGGGTAAGGGCAACATGGCCACCACGATGAGGGAGTAGGCCAAAGCCGAAGCCCATGGAGGATAGTTGTGGAAACGTTCGGAGCCCTGAAGAAAGAAGATGAATGTATGAATAAATGGGACACTTTAGTTTGAAAGTGTAGTACATACCTCGGACTCTACCCAGGCGTTGTAGCCTGCGGGGCTGACAACCATCTCGATGACAGTCGCTGCGATGAGCAGCACCAAGATGGCCGGAGACACGTACATCCACATGTAGTAATAGAAGGAGTACGGCCGGAAACCCAGCATGTCCTCCAGGTCCTGCATGAACCTGCAAGTAGGAAGTGGCGGGAAAAAGATGGCAACAGAGCAATGTAGCTGCTGACGGGACGTTGAGGACAGAGTCACAAAGTCGGTGTGACAGGGTAGTCAACATATCAACAGAAATATGAAAAAGTCAATTTGAGTCATTCAGATTATTTCAAATCTCTGAAATTGAATAATTGCAGCTGGATTATACTACAATAGCTCACTTGTACAGTTTAAATATTATTCTCTCTGTACTCCATATTTTCATTCTTTGTCACTTTTCTTTTGTTTTGCTTTTTTACGTGAAGAGAAACGTGTCACTGGCAATGACGCAAATTTTCATTCAAAGAAATTTTAAATTAGAATATTTATTCCACATATTTCTACAACATTGGATTCACATATATGGTGGTTGACTTTGCTAAGAGGATGGAAATGGCTACTGTGAATACTTTCTTTCAGAAGAGAAAGGAACATAGGGTGACCTATAAGAGTGGAGGCAGGACTACACAGGTAGACTACATTTTGTATCAACGGTGCCATCTGAAGTAAACCATTGGCTGCAAAGTAGTGGTTGGTGAGAGTGTGGCCAGAGAGCATAGGTTGGTGGTGTGTAGAATGACGCTGGTAGTGAGGAAGATGGAGGAACCAAAGGCAGAACTAAGGACAAAATGGTGGAAGTTGAAAAATGAAGAGTCTTGTATGACTTTTAGGAAGGAGTTAAGACAAGCACTGGGTGGGCAAGAGGTCCTTCCAGATGACTGGCAAACTACACTGAACGTAAACAGAGAGACACGTCTGAAAGTCATTGGTGTATCGACTGGAAGAAAGGTAGATAAGGAGACTTGGTGGTGGAATGGGGAGGTGCAGGAGTGTATACAGACAAAGAGAAGATGCAGCGCACGGTTAAAGTAAAGGTGGCAAAGGCCAAACAAGAAGCCTATGATGACTTGTACGTTAGGCTGGACAGCAAGGAAGGTTAATACTGATCTTTACAGGCTGGCGAGACAGAGAGACAAAGATGCTAAGGACCTGGGATCTAGGAGTGGTGGCAGTGGTGTTCCTGACTGGGTTGTTCAACAAGATCTTAGATGGTGAACAGATGCCCGAAGAATGGAGAAAATGTATACTGGTGCCCATTTTTAAGAACAAGGGAGATGTGCAGATTTGTGGTAAATACAGAGGAATAAAGTTGATGAGCCATACAATTGAAACTATGGCAAAGAGTAGTTGAAGCTAGACTAAGAGCAGATGTGAACATTTGAGAGCAGCAGTATGGTTTCATGAAAAAAATCATCAAAAAAAGAGTACGACAGATGCAGTGTTTGCTTGAACAATGCTGATGGAGAAGTGTAGAGAAGGTCAGAAGAAATTGCACGGTGTCTTTGTATATCTGGAGAAAGCGCATGACAGGGTGCCCAGAGAAGAGCTGTGGGATTGCATGAAGCAGTGACAGAAAAGTATGTCAGCGGTGCAAGGCATGTATCATGACATAAGACAGTTGTGAGATGTGCTGTCGGTGTGACAGAGGAATTCAGGGTGGAGGTGGGACTCCACCAGGGGTCAGCGCTGAGACCCTTCTTATTCGCTATGGTGATGGACAGGCTGACAGACGATGATAGACAAGAATCTCCTTGGACTGTGAAATTTGCAGATGACGTTGTGATTTTTAGCGAAGGTGGGGAACACGTGGGGGAGAAACTAGAGAGGTGGAGATATGCCCTGGAAAGGAGATGAATGAAGATCAGTCGCAGCAAGACGGTATATATGTGTGTGAATGATAGGGATGGATGGATGGATTTGCCTTTATTAGTCTTGCAGTGGAGAAATTCCAAGTACAAGAGTGATGCTACAGGGAGAAGAGATAAAGAAGGTGGAGGATTTTAAGTACTTGGGGTCAACTGTCCAGAGCGATGGAGAGTGTGGAAAAGAGGTGAAGCGTGTCCAGCCAGGCTGGAACGGCTGGAGAAAAATGTCAGGTCTGATGTGTGATAGAAGGGTTTCAGATAGGATGAAAGGAAAGGTGTATAAAACAGTGGTGAGATCACCCATGATGTTTGGCCTGGATACAGTGCCACTGAAGAAAATACAGGAAGCAGAATTGGAGGTAGCAGAGCTGAAGATGTTGAGGTTTTCTTTGGGAGTGACCAGGTTGGATAGGATCAGAATCAGAATCAGAATCAGAAAACCTTTATTCGTCGCACAATGGGGAAATTTGCATCAGGCATGAGTATATCAGAGGGACAACTCATATTAGAGGCTTTGGAGAGAAAGCCAGCGTTCTGGTTGGCGACTACCGGGTGCCGCTGGCAGCCCCGCCTGCAGCTGCACAGGTGTTGGTCTTACCAATCAGAGACAGTTAAAAAGACTCCCGGCATGACCATTCCGTGTCGGGTCATTGTTTGTGTTTGCTTCACCCTGTCAGGTTTGTTTCATCTTGGCAGATTTTTACTCGTGGTTTTCTTTGATACTTTGTACTTTTCAGTTCAGATGACTTTGATGTTTTAGATTTTGTTCCTGCTGACTTTATTTAATACAATTTGTCAATTATAACCTGCTGATCCCTCCTGCCTCCTTTTTTGGGATCCACCACCATCACCAAACCGTGACACATGAAGATAGAAAAAAAATGATCCTCAAGTGTCACAGCCAGAGAGGGAATCAAATACCACAGCTCTGCACTGCAAGGAGGACGTGCCACGACTGTCCACCATGTTTCCCATTGAAAATTCAATGTTGTGTATTTTTCTTATTTCCAAATAGAAATGAAGCTCTGCGCAATACAAAAAAAACGTTGTTTTTTTTATAGACACCCATGTATATTTCAGGAAGATCAATGTACCGCGGCACATGGATCTCCTTTACAGAATATTACGTTAAGCACCTTTTGGTTCCGTATATCCAGGCCACCGAGATGTTCTCCAGGATCACCACCACCGTGAGGGGCAAGCCCGCAGAGTAGTCGTCAAACATTGTGACAAAGTAGTTCCCAGAGCGCTGCACAAAGAGCAACCCCAACAGGAAGGCAACGACGCAGCAAGCCACTGAGGGAAGCAAAGGGCGTTCAGGACCGCCACCGACTCAGACCTGGCAAAGTGACAGGAAGAAAAAGCTCACCACACAGGATCTCCTTGCGTATCTTGAAGGCATCAAGGACGGGCGTGGTAATGCCCGTCATGGTCCCAATCATGCTGCCCAGGCCCAAATTAATGAGCATGAAGAAGAACATGACCGACCAGAAGGGGCTGGCCGGGAAGTGCGTCATGGCTTCTGTAAAGGCGATAAAGGCCAAACCGGTTCCCTGCACCGCCTGTGTGACAATGACGAAAAATGGTGTGGTCAACTGCTCTCAGATAGAGGTGTGCAAAATCCAAACTGGGGCTCTTGTTTATTTATTATTCTTATTTATTTAAATTCAAATTCAAATTGATGCCATTCCCCCTTGTTACATTGTACCTTCAACAGCACGTGATATTGAGGCACTCACAACGGCAATAAATTTTCCTTATTGCCCCAAACGTATTCTTTTGTGTTGGGCCTGTTGTGGTCCAATATTTTCGCTAAGTTGTGCGTACTGATTTATACACACTTATATCTAGCAAGCTAGCTACTTATTTCACGAGCTAGCTAGCTATCCAACTAACGATCTCACGAGTGAGCTAGTTAGCTAGCTACCTATCTCGCTAGCTAGCTAAGTACCTCTCTCACTAGCTAGCAGGTACCTATCTCACTAGCTAGCTAGGTACCTATCTCACTAGCTATCTATCTCTCTAGCAAGCTCACTTGCTTGCACTAGCTTTTTGTACGACAGAAACAAAACCAATCTCTCAAAGAAATAACTGGATCAACTTCGCATTATTTCAGAATGAAGTATTGTCGCCAAGTTGCAACGGCAGATTTACACACACGTATATCTAGCTAGCTAGCTGTCTCGATCGCGAGCTTGCTAGCTCGCTACCTATCTCGCTAGCTACTGCGGTACTCTGACCATATCAATATCGTCTCAAATAAATAACTCAATCTATTTCACGTCATTTAATAATTCGGGTTTCAAAAGGCATAACCAGGGAGCAGTGGGGCGCAGATTTGGTGTTTTGCATGTTTATATAACTTTTTAAACCCTGAATCCTGGGAACCTTTGTGTTTTAAGGGTCTACTGTTAAACGTAGTCTCAGAGAGAAATCGTTATTGCGCATCTGTGTTTTGTTTTTTTTGAGTGAGTGTGCATGTTTTCTAAGTGTGTGTGATATGTGGACACCTGAAGTCCAGAAAAATGGACGTCACTCACTTTGTTAAGTTCATCCTCCAGCACGCAAGGATCGAGGCCCAGCTGGGCGAAGTTGTCCTCTTTGACCGTCTTAATGACTGCGTACATTTCCGCATAGTCTTGTGTGGTCAAATGCGAGAAGTTAATGTGAGGCGGGATCAGTTCTTTGCTCAGTACGCTGGTGTTGAGGTATGCCAAGATCTTCTCCGCATTCCTGCGCAAAAAGTCAAACGGCCAAACGTGAAGCCGCTGATGAAAATATCCGCAACGAATGACTGGCGGGGCTGACGATGTACTCACTCCACGACACACTTTTCGTTCATGATGTTGGCCTTGAAGCCCAGCACGGCAAACACTACCAAGGTAGCCAGGACAGACGTGACGAAGTTGATGACAGAGACTAAGGCGGCGTCAAAATGGCAGTTGTTGTCCCGCTTGTTGTAGCTGGAGAAGGCGATGACGCCACCGAAGCCGAGCCCCAGGGCGAAAAAGACCTGCGTGGCCGCCTCCCGCCACACCTGTGGCTCCAGCATCTTCTCAAGCTGACAATCGCCGCCATATTGGTTCACATTTAATTCACGGTATCCAGGGTGGATATGGACAAGAGATGTACTTTTAATTTGAACATTTAATTAACCGCAAAGTGATTATTGGCCCTACTCACCAATGACACATATTGTAGCACACTCTGTTATCTCATTCCCAATAAATGTCAGCGGGTTGTAGAGCATTTTCTAATCAGTTGAACCAAAATGCCCAACCCACAAAAATTACAGTAGCTACTTCAGTTAAAATATTTCAAACCCCTTTTAGGATTCATTTGTACACACTTGCAATGAGTTGTACTGGATTTAAACCAGTTTGACTGCCGCTTCCCCTAATCACTCCACCCCCACTTATTTCCCTGATTTGGCGAGGGGGCTCAGTGATGATCATATAAAGGACAACCAACGTCACTTTTTTGTTTCCTAACTGACATCAGAAAAACGTTTTATAGTATCTAAAATACCCAAAACACGCGGTATGATATTTTTATTCAAATGCAAAACACCAATAAAAATGACTTAAAGTGTCCAAAATCTGCAAAAAAATTGAGCTGCGAATTGGGCATTTTCAGAAAGTCCCGCCCCCAGTTCGTGACGTCACGCCAAGACGTCTTGCATTGCTGGAGAATCAAAACAATGTTTATACATTATACATTTATACACATTAATATAACAAATACGGCGGCCCGGTAGTCGAGTGGTTAGCACACCGGCTTCACAGTGCAGAGGTCACCGGTTCGCGTCCCAGTCCGGCATCCCTGTGTGGAGTTTGCATGTTCTCCCCGGACCCGCGTGGGTTTTCTCCGGGTCCTCCGGTTTCCTCCCACACTCCAAAAACATGCATGGCAGGCAGATTGACCACTCCAAATTGTCCCTAGGTGTGAGTGTGAGAGTGACTGTTCTATGTCTTTGTGTACCCTGCGATTGTCTCGTGCCCGAAGACAGCTGAGATAGGCTCCAGCAACCCCCGCGACCCTAATGAGGAATAAGCGGTACGGAAAATGAGATGAGATGAGATATTGGAGTCCAGACGGCTCGAATTCATACGGAAGGACAAACATTTGTGTTTTCCTTTTCAGAACTATTTGAATCATATTCATAACTGGATGAGTAACAAGAAAGCATGTTCTCTGAATCTGAACTCTCTGAAGCTATTGTTTTGTGTGTGACCAATAGTGAGATCACGAACAAGGGGGCGGGACTTTCTGAATCTGCCCATGTCCGAGCTCATTTTGTGGCAGTTTTGGGACATTTTAAGTCATTTTCATTGGTGTTTTGGATTTGAATAAAAATATCAACCTGCGTGTTTTGGGTATTTTAGTTGCTATAAAACGTTTTTCTGATGTCAGTTAGGAAACAAAAAAATTGTGTCGGTTGTCCTTTAAGCGCTGCCGTTATATCAATCATCGGAACGTGACTTGACTCGCTGATGTCATGATTAAATGATGTTAAACACTAAAAGCGCCAGAAGACCCTTCGGCAATCTGCCAGGCGACTCGATCATGCGATACTGTGGACAGACGGGTTGCCCCGCCTTCACTTTAGACGGCCCACGGGTGGCGCCTCACCTTTGGGGTGAACATGTGGGCGATGCCATCCACTGCGCCTCTCAGCATTAAACCCCTCACCAGGAAGCAAAAGAGCACCACGTAAGGAAAAAGAGAGCTGAAGTACATCACCTGTAGGGGACACAGATTGTTGCCATGGATACACAAGGCCTGCCATTTGAGCCAACGAAAAATCAGAAATAATTTCTGAAAAAACCTGCAATAAGAATGAAGAAACGCGGGTTGTTGTTGCCCACCTTCCCAGATGATTGAATCCCCTTAATGACAGCCAAGCACACCAAGATCCAAGCAACTAGTAGAGAAACGGTCATCTTCCAGTTCAGGCCGCCCGTGTCCTCGATGCTGCTGGTGATGTTCAGCGTCTGACGGTACCAAAAGTACGTCGTGGCCGAACTTTTTTCGCACTCTGGCTCTGTGACTGCAATGACCAAACAAAGTGAGTTGTCGAGTGTGCCTATATATCTATGGCAAGAAAAACAAAAGCAAAAAACAAAAGATGTTGCATTGTTTCGATGTGCCTGTGTTTGTTTCATGTCAAAATAGGTAGCTTCAAACGCATGCGCGCCGATCTCGCTGACTTGAATTTTTCTGCACCTCGGTACTTCTTGGCTAAAGCATCTTGAACTTTTGCCTTTCAACCCCTGCCAACAATTTGAAAGCACTCGACTGTCCAAATGACTCCAGTGGAACATTTAGGTCTGACGTAGCATAGCATAATGTTGCTGATATAACAGGGGTCTCAAACTCAATTGACCCGAGGGTCGCTGGAGGCAGAGTCTGGGTGAGGCTGGGCCACATCAGGATTTCCACAAGAAAATCACAGATAAAACATTCCAATGTCTCAAAATCTTTATTTTTAACACACAAAAAAAACGAATTAAATGAATAAATGGAGAAATGAATAAAAAATAAATTAACCAGTCATAAATAAATAAAATAATTATAATGATCATAAGGCAGATACAGACGACTGAAAAAAAAGACAGGGAAACTAATTCTTTTAATAACATTTCAAATGTCTGTATTCACAGTTCTTTAACCTTTGACTTTCTTCACATAAAGAAAATATTGAACATGAACTGTCCTAAACATGGCTTCTATTGCCTACTTGTTCAGCTCCACACACAAGTTTCATTCATATCGATCATGCGGGCCGCACTAACATTAATCTTTCATATCAAGGCAGGCCGCAAAATATTCTTTGGGGGCCGCAGTTGGCCCGCGGGCCGCGAGTTTGAGACCCCTGTGATATAAACATGAAAAGCAGAATTTAATTCAGTTCAAATTTGGGTTGAGACAAATCAATTAGATAATCTTGTGTCAGAGACATGACAGTCGGACACTGTGGACGAAGAGTCAGAACCAGAAAGATTGTCCCTACTGCCGGCAGGAAGCGTAGTCATCCATAACATACGTCTGAATTCTGCAGCCTTCTGCCAAGCTATTTATTGAGAGTACATGCAAATTAAAGTGATACATTAGTAAAACATAATTTTCTTGATTAGAATACCACACCTTTTGAGTTCTAAGCACGAACAGCTGTAGGCAATAAAACATTGTGTTTTGGATTTGGATTAGCCTTTATTAGTCTCGCAGTGGAGACATTTACATTACACAGCAGCAAAGTGATGAAAGGAATGAAAGTAGAAAAACAAAATACACGAGCTGCTGGAAAGGCAGCCATGAACTCCATGAACTGATAAATTTGTAACCTGGCCAATGACCTCTTCCTGTGAAGGAGTTTGAAGTCCTAAATTACTCTGTGATAAGGAGTTTCCCAAGTCCTAAATTCTGTGCTAGGCCAGATCTCCTAGTTGAAGCTGACAGTTTAACTTGCTGTGTCTGTTTGGGCCTGATTGACCCCAGGTGGTCTGTGCTTCAATTGTGTATTCAGTCTCACATGTTCGCTAAGCATATAACAGCATGAACATTTTAAATATGATAACTTCTTATTCTGTCTAATCTCTATAAACTTATTAAAACTTATTCATAATTTTCATTCGCCAATCTATGGCATTTCACAGCATATGGTCACATTAAGTTAGTGGACTTTCGTCAGAGTATAAATTATTTTTTTTACATTTTTTATTTATGTTATTGCCATGATAGGGTTCTTGATTATCACATTTTGACTTGGTTGCGCTTACTGGCTTGGGTTCCGTTGATGTGGACCGGGCATTCGGCCCACGGGAGTGGGTATTGGAAGGACTGGAAGAAGTAGAAGATGCTCCAGCCGATGATCACGTTGTAGTAGAGGCCCACGAAGCCGCTAACCTGCCACCGGGGAAACAGCTGTGCGTTTGCATCGAGTGGCACAAATTAAACAAATGGGGTCACATGACTACATTTTTCATTTTCACTGATGTGTACTGCAACGCAAGATCAATATGAACAAATATATTAAAAAAACACACCAAAGAACCTCATCATTAAAGTAAAGTAATTCATATATAAGGAAGAGGCCATGTTTCAGCATGGGTGTGATTGAGAAGGGGTATGCAGTTTATTTTGTGAGTTTAATCAAACGTCCTGTTTGAAATCTCCTGTGGTTGGAGATGCTGAGTCTACGTCAGATTAGACTCTGAGTGCCGATGAATTATTGAGCTGTTAGCTCTCAGCAGTCCTGGGTGAGGCGCTATTTATAGCTGCCCAACGACATCGAGAGATCGAGTGGGTACGTTTACATGCAGTCAAAAATCAGTTTAAGGTTGAACATTTTCGGTGTCGGAAGCATTCGGAAACCCCCGTTTAGTTTGAATAACCCGATTTAACGGCACTGCGCTGTGGTCTTGATGGAAATTGAGGACATTTTCGTTTGTTACATTGTACCTTCAACAAAACAATTGATATTCATGGAACTCGCAATGGCAATAAATCACTCGGTTTCCTCGATTCTTTTGTGCTGGGCCTAGGATTGTTCAGTATTTTCGCCCAGTTGTGCGTACGGATTTATAAATACTTATCGAGTGAGCTAGCCTGCTAGCTCGCGAGATAGGTAGTTAGCCAGCTAGCTAAGTACCTCGCTCGCTCGATTGCTAGGTAGCAGGCTACCTATCTTGCGAGCAAGCTAACTAGCCAGTTAACTATCTCGCGAGCTAGCAAGGTAGCTAGCTATCTAGCTACCTATCTCGCTAGCGACCATTTGCTTTTTGTACTACAGAGACCAAACCAATCTCGCCTCAAAGAAATAACTCGATCAACTTCACGTTATTTCATAATTCAGGTTCCAAAAAGCGTAACCCGGGGTGGGGGCTTGAGGTGGGGGGGCAGATTCGGTGTTTTGTGTGTTTGTATATCTTTTGAAACCCAGAATACTGGCAACATATGTGTTTTAAAGGGGCTGTTGTCTCGTTGAGAAATTGTTTCGAGAATCTAGTTTTTTTTTTTGATTGAGTGTGCTTTTAAGATTGTTTGAGACGATTTTTTTGTGTGTGCGAGAAGTTTTTGGGGAATGGTGTTTTTGTTTTTGTTTGTGTGCATGTGACCATATGCATGTGTGCGTGTGTGTGTGTGTGTGTGTGTGTGTGTGCGCGCGTGTGTCTGTGTGTGTGTGTATGTGTGTGTGTGTTTGACGGATTGACGGATGCTTATTTCATATATATGACTCCATGTCGAAAATAAGAATGTTACGAGCATTCCCTTCTCGCCAAGGCAACCGACGGCATTCTTGCAATCCTCGTGATTGGCCAACTCCCGACTGCAAGCCCAGCGGGAAGTCAAAATTAGACATGATGATTAGAGGACAATTATTTTGGCCCTTACTGACGCCACGATGCGGGAGTTTAGTACCAATCAACTTGTTCAGCTTGTTAACAGCCCTTCCCCACATCTGGTGGAAGCATAACTAGAGATCCGCCACAGCTAAAATGACCTGAAGACACTTTCTCTTTAACAACCAAGAAGATTCTAGATGCGTACAAAATGTGTTACTTTGATTTTCTTGCAAGTATTAAGACACCAAAATATTGTTGCTGAAACCATTCAATGAAGAAGGTCATGAACCAAGTTACCATCAAACTGGAAACCCCAATGCCTCCCAAGCGGGGGTAGACGTAGTTCCACACGCCAATGCTGCCGCGTCGGATTCTCTGTCCCACCGCCAGCTCCAGGAAGAACAGCGGGATGCCGATAAGGAGTAGGAGGATGAAATAGGGCACCAGGTAGGCACCTGGAGAACAAGGCAGAAAAATGTAGGGCGGTGGACCTTCATTCCCTGTTTCATTAAGCAACATGAAACATGTAGTATTACGTTCAGAGGCTTTACCTACCCCCACCATTCTTTTGGCACAGGTACGGGAACCTCCAGACGTTGCCGAGGCCCACCGAGAACCCCACCTGGGCCAGGATGTACTCCAGCTTATTGTTCCAGGCCGGCCTCCCGTCCTCAGCGTCGGGGTCCGGTGAGGGTAGGAGGGCTCGGACGGGTGCGGTGGAGCCCGGACTGAGGCCCATACTCATCTGGCTGCTCTTGTAGTCCATGGCGTGTTCCAGAGAAAGGAGGTCGGCCACCGACTCGGTGACCGGCTCGCTGCTGTGTTCCAGCTGGGTTACGCGGGTGTTGTTTGGCATGATTCGGCACACGCGTGGCAGCTCGGTCCAAGGTGAATTGTCAAAAGACGATTGAGGGGGAGTAAATTTGGAGGGTGTGGAAGAAAGTTGTGATTCTGAAAAGATCGAATGGTTGGAGAGTTAGGCTGTGGTCTACTAGGCCATCGTTTTGCTCCAACAAACCCCAATTTTGCTCCTGAATACAACATGGTGCCATTTGGCATTAAGTAAAAATTCAATGCTATTCAATTGTGCATATTCAAACAATTTAAAATTGCAAATATATGTACTGTATATGTACTGTATATGTACTGTATATACACAAAAAATAAACACATGAACAATAAACAAATAAAGAGATAAATTCATATGTACATATAGATCAATAAATTAATAGATTGATAAATAGCTAAATAGATAAATTGCTAAATAAATAAACACATATAAATAAATGCATAAATATCTACATACACAAATACACAACGGCATATATACATACATAAATAAATACATATACATACATACATACATACATACATACACACATACATACATACACACATACATACATACATACACACATACATAACAGCACATAACAGCAATGGAAACAATTGCTGTTTTGCCTTCAGTCCTTGAATACACACCCTGTGCAAGGTAAGCCAAAGTTTTGCAGTGGTGTTATTGTTTTTATACCTCTCCTAATGGAGCTACACTTAGTGCCTGCCTTTGTGTTATCATTGATTATGAGGTCTAAATACAAAAATGTGAATTTTAATCGTCCTCTGTCGTGCAACAAAAAAAGACTTGCCACTGCGGCTTTGAATGCACTAATCCACTTCATTACAGCAGCCAGGCCTTTCTCAGTAAAGGTAATGATTGCAAAGTTGAGTCATGTGACAATCATGGAAAAGGGAGGTGGTGTTTATTATAGAAAGTCATGCGAGCGCCATCAAGGCAAAAGACTGTACAAACTTCCAAAACCAAAACCGGGCTTCGTGCTAAGACCCAAAGACATTAATAAATCAAAAGCAATGCTAACCTCGTAAGACAATGAAATGAACAAATGTGTCCTGAGTTTAGTACGAAAAAGGCATTTGGAAAAAAAATATAATAATAAAAAATAAATGAATAAACAAATAAATAAACGTGTAAATAAATACATTGACAAATAAATAAATAGACAAATAAAAAATGACTTAATGAATAAATCAATGAATAAATATGGCCGAAATAAATGAATAAACAAATAACTAAATAAATAAATACATGAAGAAATTAATAAATGAATGAATACATACTTTTGGTAGCATCTGCCTGATGGTGACAGACGATGGTGGCACAAGTTTTATATCAAATCAATCACTGTTGTCACGTTAATGATTTGCAAATTACTGCAGTCAGTTGGTAGCTAGTGTGAAAGGCTAACAGTCACTATGTTCTAACGGTGCTCCTGTTTGTGTCATGATCTGGTTGGCGATCAACGGGTGGCGCTGTCGGCCCCGCCTGTACCTGCACAGGTGCTGGTCGTCCCGATCAGTGGCGGACTGCCACGTTCGGATTGGCGACCAACGGGTAGCGACGTCAGCCCTGTCTGCAGCCTCGCAGGCGCTGGTCGTTTTAATCAGTGACACTTAAAAGGACTCCCGGCACGACCATCCGGGGTCGGTTCATTGTTTGTTGCATGCTTTGTCTGCAATCGCATGCATTGTATGCTGTGCATGTGTTTGTTTAACCTCGGCGGACTTTTACACTTGGTTTTCTTTTGATACTTTTTTGTGTTCAGATCATTTTGATGTTTTACATTTTGTTCCTGCTGACCTTTATTTTAATACAATTTGTCAAACAACCTCCTGCTCCCTCCTGCCTGCTTTTTGGGATCCGCACCTGCCATCACCACCTCGCAAAACGTGACAGTTTGTTCAATATCAAAAAGAAATGAACTGTGATACGCCACAATAGTCAGAGCTGATCCAAACCAAAGTGCTCTGTTCATAAACAAAAAAAAAAAAAAAACATCATAATTTAAAAAGGATATAAACAAATTATTTTCATCAAAAGTGACGACCTAGCCAAACTATAGCGAACAGAGCTGTGGGAAGTTTAGAAACATCCCGAAATGGAAACGCTAGATGACAGATCCGAATCACAATCAGGAAACCTTTATTCGTCCCACAATGGGGAAATTTGCAGTCCACAGCAGCAATATGAAAGGGGATATGGAAATCAACAAGAATTCCATCCATCCATCCATCCATTTTCCGTACCGCTTATTCCTCATTAGGGTCGTGGGGTGTGCTGTAGCCTATCTCAGCTGTCTTCGGGCATGAGGCGGGGGACACCCTGAATTGGTTGCCAGCCAATCGAAGGGCACACAAAGACAGTCACTCTCACACTCACACCTAGGGACAATTTGGAGTGGTCAATCTGCCTGCCATGCATGTTTTTTGAGTGTGGGAGGAAACCGGAGGACCCGGAGAAAACCCGCACGGGCCCGGGGAGAACATGTAAAATCCACACAGGGAGGCCGGACCGGGACGCGAACCGCAGACCTCTGCACCGTGAAGCCGGTGTGCTAACCACTTGACTACCGGGCCGGCCCAACAGGAAATCATGTGAAAATTATATTTTTTACTTTAATGGAAAAATATATATATTCTTTTGTTTTGACATCTGTGCAAAACAGCTCTCCTTGCAAAGCATTTTTGGTACTTTAATTGCAATATAAAAAAATGTTTTGCTCTACTTTTCATTCACAGCATCATTTACATGCTATTGTTTTCGTAAAGTTCAAACTAAAATGTATCCTAGCGAAGTATATTTCCAGTAAATAGTCCGTGATGGTGAACTCGCCTGACATGTGTTCAGGCAGCGTGTGATCGGTTCATACTTGATGACGATGTGATTGGTCGTTTGTCTCCAAATGTGCCCTGCCACTGACAGCCGTCCAGTTTAGAATGTTGGACGCCTTCCACCCGAAGTCAGACATGTTTTTGGAACGTGGGTGGAAACCGGAGTACCAGGAGAAATCCCACGCAGTCACCAGGAGAACACGCAAATGTCTCCACAGGGAGGCCAAAGTTGGAATTGATTCCTGAAATGAGTTTCCAACTCATGTCAAACTTTGGGCCACCATTGTAGTATTTTGTAACTTCCTGGCTATTTTTCTCAAACAGTGGTTGTATATTTAGAAAGAAATAAAGTGATGCAAAAAGCCTCAGGAGGCAAAACAAACATTTTTTTGTTTCATAGAAGAGCTAATCCTTTGATGTTGGCTGAAATGACATCTAGTAATATGCGTCTTCATCACCGCCAACGCCCTGACTCTCGGCATGGCTGCCGTCAAAGTGCTGCTTCAACAAAACATGAAAACATGGTGAGACAATGAGGCTACTGTGCAAAAGCCTCTGATAATTATCGCCGTCGCAATCCATAATGCAGTTCGTTTGGGGACGGCTGCTCGCTGACAGATGAGCCGCTACAGCGCGACGCTTCCACCTCAAGTAGCTCCATCAAAGCTCCAGCTGACAAACACATGGATGTGCGTGAAAGGCACAAATATTTCAAAAAATAATAATTTCTCAGTCGCCTGGTATGGCCGCGCCCCATGGCTCGAAAACGATCACCATGTTTTTGTATCATGGTGAAATTTGCTCCTTTTGGTTTCAATCTTTCTTTATGGAACAAAATAAGCACATGTAAGCAGAAACGTCAGTTTTGATTGACAGTGGTGGGCATTTCTGGATTGTACATACTCCCCCCCCCTGAAAAATGATATAATTTGATGACATTTGAAAGATGAATCTGATCCATTCCCCAAAAGAAATTTAAAGTCCAGGTGGGAGCCAGAATAGGAATAACATGCTCCCTCTTACGAGCACCAGTCAAGAGGCGAGCAGCAGCATTGTGGACCAACTGGAGATGCTTCATGGAGGATTCGCAGACTCCAACGTGGATTTAAATAATCCAACCAAGAGGTGACAAAGGCTTCAATTAGTTTTTCAGAGTGCTCGGAATTTAACAACGGCCTCAATCTGCCAGTCCAATTTACCGCATTTTCCGGTGTATAAGGTGGCGCACCCAAAAGCCTTGATTTTCTTGAAACAATGACCCTGCGCCTTATAAGCCATTGCGCCTTATATATGAAATAATATTGAGCCACAACAGGTCACACAATGACTGTCAGCAGGCACCGACTCCATCCCCCCTTCAGAAGATGTTGTGCGTACAATCTTCTAAAGGGGGGAAACAGTGTCCAGTTGCAAACCCTACGTGGAAACTGTTGATGGAAGAAAAGGAGCTAGATGGCCCAAGTCCGCCCAAGGATGGGCTGTTCGAGGGGCCTCTCGTCAAACCAAAGAAATGCAGCATAGGTTCGAGGTGTCCCTCAGGGTCTAAATCTATTGTACTTTCCTTTCGATTGGTTGCTTGGCGATGGCTCATCCTGCCAAATGAAGATACAGCCTCACTGCTCGCCAGTTTCTCCTCTCACCATCACAAACACACACGACATCCCCATGAGAGGTTGGTTGCAAATCTGGCTGGCGGTTGGAAAGGGGGAGGAGGCGATGGAGTTGAGGGGGGTTGGGGCACGTGCTTGGGTAGAGGCGGGGGTGATTGTTGTGCTGCCTGTTGTGATGAAACTCAAGTGAAGCAACCAGTAAAGTCACACCTTCCCTTGGGTCCCATTTCCAGGGATGCTTCTCTCCAAGACATGGCAGTTAGCTTGCAATTGCCAACAATGTCACAACTCCACTTGAGTATATTTCGAGAGCACTTGAAAATGACCGCCAATGTAAACAAAGTGTTGTACATGGCATTACATAGCAGAACAACAGTCAAAGTAAAAACAAAAAATAGAAATAGCAAGTCTCATGCTGAGTCACAAGCCAAAGAATAAAAAAAAACTAGTTCTGCTGTCATCTCTTTAATGAATCTAGAGGTGAGCTGCAGGATTCTGGAGCGACTGGAGACGATTCATGACGGATTGCCTGACTCCAAAGTAAAGTCAAAGTCAGTTTTATTGTCAAATATGCTAATATGCATGACATACAGCACAGATGAAATCACTGTCCTCTCAGACCCAGCGTGAAAGGCACTTAAATGACTTAAGAAACATAATAAACACGAAAACGGCAATTTGCCAGGAGAGAGGGGAGCCGCTGCGTGTTCACGCGCCGCCATCTAAAATGCATTACCAGTGTTTGAAATAACGTCTGCCCGGATGCCCGAGCTGTGTAACTTTTACGCCGGGCGTACAACTTCCAAAAACTCTCTGCCCGGGTGGCCGACAACGTTTTCCAGACAAAAAAAAAAAAAAAAAAGATTTTTTTTTTTTCAAACGTTTTCTTTATTCCGATTTCAAAATACAGTAAAGTCTCGTTATATCGATATTCTCGGGAATCAGAAAAAATATCGACATAACCGGACTATCGATATATCCGATCCTGCGGGCATGTAATTTTCTCCTTGAGTTCATAGAAATAGTATCGTAATAAGCAGTACTATCGATATAACCAATATATATTATTTCTGTATCTATCTATTTATTTAGTTAGTTAGTTAGTTAGTTAGTTAGTTAGTTAGTTAGTTGTTTGTTTGTTTATTTATTCGTTTGTTTGTTTGGTTGTTTGTTTATTTATTTATGTCTGTTTATTTGATTGTTTCTGTTCATCTATTTATTTGTTTGTTTGTTTATTTTGTTTATGTATTTTTATCTGTTTATTTATGTATTCATTTGCTTATTCAGTTTTGCTTATTTATTGACTACTTTAGTTTGTTTGTTGTTATTTAGTTTGTGAGTAGTTTATTTGCTTATCTATCTTTTCTTGTGTATTTCTGACAAACCTCCACACTTCAGTCCAATTGTCATGCAATTAATCTCGTGATAATGAACGGAAATGTTTTCTTTGCAAGTTGATTTACATTGTGGGACGGAAATTTCCTACTTGCTCCCCTAAAACTGCAGATTCGGTTCCAAGTAAAAAAATAAATATATACAATCAATTAAAATAGTCCAGAGCTTCCGGAATACATATTTAACGATGATATCTTGTTTAAGCCCCTTGCTTATGAGCGTATCCGACATGGCAAAATGTGTCAATCTGATCATTTGGAAACAGGCAAAACGGTGACATTTAAGGACGGAAGACTGTGTTGATTTTTTTATTTTTTTTTTTTCACTGGCTCGAATTCACGTGTGTGCCGCGACGTAAAAAAACGCCCACAATGCGGCGTCTGACGAACGTCAACATGCAAGTCCAAGAATGGCCATTTTCTATCCGGATGACCGCTACAAACGTCCCAAGGTCACGTGCACGCGAGAGTCGCCCATGGGGAGGGGGGAAAGGTGTTTGCACTATCTTTCACCGCACATTGAAACGATTGCGCTGGGCATGAGGGGAAAATGGATCTGTTCTCGTGGGGGTGCGTGGTGGGGGCGTGGAGGGGGGTGGATAACAAGACGACGACAAGCACGTAAAATGGAAGGTGAGGGTGACGTACGTACCTCTGGTGGGTTTTCGAGGTGCTAGGACGCAGCGGAGAGGATCTTCATGGGTGAGGCGCGGCGGGGTCCTTGTGCAGCATCCCTGCCACGCTCACGCTGACGGGTGGGCGCACGACACGCAAAAAAAATGCGCGTGGATCATCCACGAAAGTATCCGAGAGGAGGAGCTGCGCCGGGCTGACTGTTCCCCTCTTTGCTTTCCACGTGCTTGTGGCGGTGCGTGACGCAAATCTGTCCCCCACCCCACCCTTCTTTGCCACGATCAGAATGGACCCACCAGAAGAAGGGGGGTGGGCAGCTTGGGGAGGGGGGTGTATTACTATGGCAAGTCACGACCATGCGTGACGCAGGTTTGACTCATCTGCCCGTGTGCCCGCGTCAGCAGAAGCAGTGAATAACATACATTCGACTACCCCCCCCCCCCCCCCAAAAAAAAAAAAAAAAAACAAACAAACAAGCGGTTGCAGGTAAACCTCACGACAATCACAACTTTATTCATGAAAACCGAAAAATTATCATTTGGTCCGACTTTGTGAATCAAACTACCACGAAACAAACAATTAAACACAAAAAAACAATACAATACATATTGATTTATATAGCGCTTTAACAACAGCTGAAGCTGTGACAAAGCGCTTCACATGGACAGGTATCAAAGTCAAGTCAAAGTCAGCTTTATTGTCAAATATGCTAATATGCATGACATTCAGCACAGATGAAATTAATGTCCTCTTGGACCCAGCGTGCAAGGCACTTATAATGTGGCTAAAAAAAAGACAGACAACAAAAGGTATCATCTACAGGAAATGAAGCAGTCACAAAGTGAGTAGAAAGCACCACGAGGTGTAACCAAGATCTGGTCAGAATCATGCTGAGTCGAATGGCAGAGAGTACAAGTGAGTTTTAAAGATAGGCAGCAAGGGAGCTTGCCGAATGTTCAGTGGTAGGCCACTCCAGCGATGGAAAAGGCCTCCAATTAGTTTTTGGCACATCTAATAATGTCTGGTCAGCAGACCTGAGGCTTTGGGAAGGTGTGTAGAGGTGTATGAGCTCAGAGAGGTCAGGAGGAGCGAGGCCATTTGAAGATTTGAAGACAAATAATACGATCTTGAAAAGAATTTTAAAATGTATAGGGAGCCAGTGGAGGGATGCCAGACTAGGCACTACTAGGCAATAGTTATGTGCTCCCTCTCACGAGTACAGTCAAGAGGCCAGCAGCAGCATTCTGGACCACTTGGAGATGCTTCCTGGAAGATTGCCTGACTCCAAAGTAAAGCGCATTACAGTAATCTATCTGAGATGTGATGAAGGCATGAATTACTGCTTCAAGATGCTCATGACAAAAGGAGGGGTTTTATTTTAGCCAGTTGCCTTAATGAAAGAAGCTGGATTTAAAAAAAAACTGGACTCTTGTACTGCATATAGCACAGCCACCTTATGTTTAATCAATACAGCTACATATATCAATATGCTTTTTCTTTGATACTTGCACTATGTACAGTAGTTATGTAACATTCTTGCAGAGTTACAGTATACACCTCAGTCTTCTGACATTTTTATCATGCTTAGAATATCGCCCCACCTCCCTTTCAAATTGCTGTGGATTGCAAACTAATAAATAATAAAGGCAAATTGTCCCATTGTGGGATGATTAAAGGCTTTTTGATTCTGATTCGGATTTTGATTAACAACAGCACCAATTTTTCACTCAAGTTTAGTCATTGTCCAGGTTGTTAAAGGACAACCGACGCCTCCAGACAAGTTGTGTCCGTAATTTGTAAAATCACTTCAAATGATTTCTACTGAGTTTGAGACTGTTGACTTCCGATAAGGAGACAGGGGCCCAAGTTAACAGGTTGACTGGGACCAAAAATAATTACTTCTGTCTTCTTGTCATTGATGTTCAAGATATTTTATTCCATCCAGGTTTTAATTTTCTCCAGGTATATAAATAAATAACAGAATAAACACATAAATACATGAATAAATGCATAAATAAATAAATACTGTAAATAAATAACCCACGATTGAAGCCCCCAAGAAGGCCATTGCATAGCCGATGACTGATAAACACCACAAACTTAGCCATTCCTATGCATTTTATTTATTTTTATTGTCTTGGTGCGGCTTTCAGAGTACTTGAGATCCAATTCGAACGAAGGAATCACAAGAACATTTGCTCTCGCACAAACACACGTACTGCGTTATCATCCAAGTATGCCCAGTGTGTCTCTTGTCTCCTTCAATCCACTCATGTGACTCACTTTCTGAGGGCTGACTGCTGGGATCAGTTTCCATGGCAACTACAGATCATATGATGGTTATCCACCCTGTGTATGTGTGCGTTTCTTTTTGTTCACACCCGCCTCCTCTCACTCTCTCTTTCACTCATCCCCCCCAATCCACACGTCTTGGTTGTGAATGGGTCACTGTGCCATTTCTTCTGTGTCATATCTGTTTTGTTCTTGTTTCAAATCAGGGTTGTCATAACTCATTTTTTTTTTTTGCCACGGCCCACATTATAGTGACGGTTTACCCTCAAAGTGAAAGTCAAAGTCAGCTTTGCGGCCGTTATGAATTTGGAGAAACCATGTGAATGTTTCAACCCCTCCACATACTAATTATATACAGAACACACACAAAAATTAATGAATAACTAGTTTTCAAATTTGAGGTAAGAAATTATGAATGTGTATGTGGTTTACATACGAAAAAATCAAATTTTGGTTCGGACTTAAGCAAGCATCATGGAATTGCACAAGTTTAATTGGTTTTCGCGGGTCGAGTAAGGTGATGTGGTGGGCCAGATCTGACCCTCAGGAATTGACTTTGACACCTGTGCTTCAAATGATGCATTTAACCTCTAAAACAGGGTTCTGAAACTCATTCGAGTCGTGGGCCAATTTTGACTTATGTCTTCTATCGGAAAGCCGTTGTGACAGTGAAACCACAAAATGAGGACTTACACCAGTGTCATGGCAAAAAGTTAGCGGATACCCGGGCAGACAACTTTGAAAAGTTGCCTGCCCCACTTTTCACAACTTGAAACACAAAAAGACGACTAATTGCAAAAAAAAATGTTTCTAAGTATAAATGACTTTTTTTTAATTAAGGAAGCACCTACCACAACTGCTCTGTTGCTTAATTTATGGTAAATATCCCTTGCTGACGATTTTGCACCAGTTGTCGTTTGTTGACATCGTGCACAATGCAATGTTTGTGTTGCGTTGTCTGCTAAAAGACACGTGGACTCCTCTTTCTAAGCACCTTTCAAAACTTTCAAGTAGACTTTACAGTCACGTTATAGCCCGAAGCACGAAACAGGCTTCTGATTGGCTGCCGGTGCTGAGTATGCAAATTACCAAACGAACGTTCATTTGGCAATTTGCATACTCGGCACCGGCAACCAATGAAAAGCCTGTTTCGTGCTTCGGACTATACCGTGACTGAAAAGTGTACTTGAGAGTTTTGAAAGCCGCTTAGAAAGAGGAGTTCACGTGGCTTGTAGCGGTTTGCTTGTAGCCTTTGCTTGATTGAATAAAACAAACGTTTGATTTGAAATAAAATCTTTTTTTTCCTTGAAGAAGTTGTCGGCCACCCAGGCCGAGACGTTTTGAAAGTTGTATGCCCGAGGTAAAAGATGTACGCCGCGGGCCTCTGGGCAGACGTTATTTCAAACATTGCTTATACTCAACACATTAACAGACTATGAGCTTTGAATATCAGTCCTGTCGATTATCGTAGTTTGTTCCATAATTATTATATTATAATATACAATTGAAGCAGATTTATGTGGGACAGATGTGAGAAAATCTCTTTTTGTCAATGGATGATACAGCTTCAAGTTTGCTTACAAAACTTAGCTTGTAGCAGACGTACACATTCCGTCATGACGTCTCTGATCCACTGGTGAAAAGTCTTTCATCTAGAACTGCTTATTGTAACTAAGTGTTTGTCTTACACTCGAACATCATAGAGTACATGGGGAAAGTCGTTCGGATTACATAACTGTCCATGTTTCATGTTCCTGTTGTGTTTATTATTGTGCTTTGTGTTTGACTCGTCTATGTAAGCTCTCAGTCGTACAGGAGTGGTCCATCGATGAAAAGGTTTCTTCAGCCGTCATCTGTACTTCTTTGAAGGTGTCGGACGTTTCGCTTCTTAGCCAAGAAACTTCGTCAGCAAACTAAAGTCTTAGTGGTAGTTTAGGCCCTATGTATGTATCCCTACTGTCCTGACATGGTGTTGACCATGTTGTGTTGACTATTATGTGAAGCGCTTTGTTACAGCTGCAGCTGTTGTGAAAGCGCTATATCAATTAGTATGTGTTGTATTGTGTTATTGTATTATTGTTCAAGTAAGTATAAACAGGGTAGCAACAGCTTCCACGGAAAGGTTAAGAGATGAATTTGTGTATCGTGAACGACAAATAGGTTTTACTTCATGTGATCTGTATCATAGTGCACGGGGAGGTCTGGGAAAGCTGCTCTAAATAGATTAGTCAATGTGTCCTGTCGGCAGGAATTAGATTATTGTCACCTCCCTCGTTAGTTGTCAGGTGCTGTGGGGAAAGCGGGTTGTCAAGTCACCTGACATCCTGCGGGAGTTGCCATGTCTCAACATGTACGTTTCTGCTATGGATTTGAGAGTGATATTTTTTCGTGAACATCCAGATGAATGATGCATGATGAAATACATGCATTGTGAAGATCGTCCACAAGGGGGCAGTAAATCGTTCACCGGGTAGCTTTTTTGAGATAGAGTAATCCCAATAAACCAGGGTTGTCCAAATTTATTACAAAGGGGGCCAGATTTGGAGTGTTAAAAATGTGTGAGGAGGGTGGGGGTGGCAACCTTGGCAGACGTTCTTTTCATATAACAGCAATAAATTTCAATCAACCGAGCCATTCTGTGTTTCACATTTGTGTTTTTATTCTAATTTTCAGTTATAATAATCATGTGATTTGGTTCTATCCAAATTGAATGGACATTGATAGTCAACGTTCCTTCTTTTGTTGATTGTCGCCATTTTAGAAAATTCAAAGAAATACAAAATTTCCCTTTTGGATGTTTTTAATTTAGAAAATGACCATTTTAGAACATTACAACAATAATAGAAAATTTATATTTTAGAAAATTGAAAAACAATGTAGAAGCAGGCCATTTTAGATGTGTAACAAATAATTTAGAAAATCGCCATTTTCCAAAATCGGGGGGCTCACTCAATGAATCATATACTAATATGCTGTTCCTAATTGAGCCACTAGATGGCAGTACTTATTACACACAGGTAACAGCGCTACCGACCAATGCAAGGGTCGGGACTGTTTTGACTAAGAGAGCCACAAAAGTAAAATATTTAGAAATGTTTTTCAGTGAGAGCCACACACACGCACACACATGCACACATGCACACACGCACACACACACACACACACACACACACACACACACACACACACACACACACACACACACACGCAAACACGCACGCACGCACGCGCAGCCACTTTTCAACAAAATGTCAGAATGTATTTAAAAATTGTAAAATAACTTTATAATAGTACTCACCATTCCATTCCTTATGATTAGTAAAAAAAAAAAAAAATCCAGCCAAACGATAGGAATGAAAGTCAACTTGCCGGGTCCATACGCGAAGGTATTGCTAGGTAGTCTGCGCACGGCTCATTAGCTTCCACGCTTGCTTACTGTTTTCTCTCGCAGAATTATATTGATGCTAATGTTAGCATGGGGCTTGTAAAAGTGCCACTGATATTCCACTGTTTCATCGATGGTATTGTTTCATTGCAAATTAGAATCAGAATATTTTCTCTCCACAAAGGCGAATCCTTGTGTTTATTCAACCGGAAGTATGCAATATTACTTGGCTTTATTTTTTAACTCGTCTGGCTTATTTAAAACAACGGCCAGTATCATCCAATCAAAATTGTGCTTTCCGCCAACTGCCGCCCAAACAGGAAATGAACAGCGAAAAGGCGAGAATATGTATTTAGTATTATTGGCGAGCCAGATGCAATCGTCAAAAGAGCCATATATGGCTCACGAGCCATGGATTCCCCACCCATGGCCCAATGGATTCAGTCTATATCTCGGTCAGACGTTATTGATTTTATGACAGAGGATGAGGAGCGGATGAAAATTGACCATGGGCCGCATTTGGCCCCCCGGCCAGACTTGGTCATGTGACATTGCTTGTCCAATCAGTACTTTGTGAAATGTCATTCCTTCATCGTCAATATACAATAAAAAACAAACAAATATCTATTTATCTCTTAAAATTGTATTTGATGTTTTTTTGTGTTTGATATAATAAAATAAAGATATAAAAAAAACACATTTTAAATGTGTTTTTTGTATCTCTATTTGTTTTAATATTTTTAATTTTCATTTGTGAAGGGTTTGGTGAATATGCATATGAACTGGTTGGGACAGGTACCTCTAAAAAAGTTAAGAACCACAAGTATAGAGGTATTTTGTGTATATTATTTATTCTGGTGTTGTTTCAGTGTTGTTCAGTTTTCTAAAATAAATTTGATTTTGTTGTGACACTGTAATTGTGTACGACATGTTGACTCGGGACTTGCGAACACTTCCTGTTTCTGTCAGTGTGTCAAGCTTGTCATTTTACTCGTCAAATTTCAAGTGTTTTAAATTATAGCAAATGTACTTTGAGGATGTTACACCCAACAGAAACGTTTTAAATGACCACTTTGAAACTGTGTGTCTGCGCTTTCTTGGTGATTGAACGTTGGAGCTGCGGTTCGAAATCTGCTACGGAAATACCCGTCATAAAAACATACATCGCCAAGTTGCTTTCCAGGTCGGCAGTGTAAGTAAACAGCCTTTTTTCTCTCCAGAATTGTTAGCACATGTTACAATCTGGTTGGCGACCAATGGGTGGCGCTGTCGGCCCCGCCTGCACCTGCACATGTATTGGTCGTTCCAATCAGTGGCAGTTAAAAGGACCCCCGGCATGACCATTCATTGTCGGGTCATTGTATGTGTTTGCTTCACCCTGTCAGGTTTGTTTCATCTTGGCAGATTTTTACTCATGGTTTTCTTTGATACTTTGTACTTTACTGTTCAGATGACTTTGATGTTTGAGATTGTGTTCCTGCTGAATTTATTTTGATACAATTTGTCAATTACACCCTGCTGCTCCCTTCTGCCTGCTTTTTCGGGATCCACCACCATCACCACCCTGCAAACCGTGACAACACATCCCACTTCCGGGTTTTTCTGTCCGTTTTATTTCTCACATTGCAAGGTACATGTATATTCTAGTAACATTGATGTAACATTAACATTATTATGATGATTTCAATCAAGGTTAGGACAACGATTGCACTCATCAGGCAAGTGATCTCCAGATATGTACTCAAATGGTGACACGCATCAGGAATGGACTAAGGAGAGTGGTATTCTTGCTCCACCAGATGTGTTGGCCCTGATTGTTTGAAATATAAGATGGGGGGGAAGGAAAGTGTGTGTGTATGGGGGGCCGTCTGGGGATGTAGCAGTGTCTCCCAGGACACGTAATACTTTGCATGCTCCAGGCCAGGCGAGAAGAAAAAGAGGACAATTGGATTATATATCTAAATAGGCCGGGTATTTGTTTTAATCAATCGAGTGACACAGGGAGGGAGAGCTTGAAAGCATCAAGTCCGCAAGAAGGTCCAAAGAGAGGAGAACCCACATGAGATGCTCCGATGAGGCAGACGGTGAAAGACAAGGAGGAAAGGAAAAGGGCAACAGGGGTGATTGGTCCCCGGGCTAAGGCTGCATAATAGAGGCTGCAGGTGGGGTTAGAGGGGGGAAGGGGGTCTTCATTCAAGAGTTCACCGTCAGGTTTTCAAATCAAGGGCACTCTGGTCACTTCCACCCGACAGAGCTGCATTAACATTTACCGGTTCACGTGCAAGTACCGAAATCATGTTGATTTTGGGGCAGAAGCCTTGGTTTGGAAAATGAATATTTTTTTCTGTTTTTTTTTCAGCCCTGTGCAACCTAAACCCTGAACTCCAGATTATACATTGGACAGAAAATGTAAAATCTGGAAAACTGGAATTTGCATTGTGATCTGACCAAATAAGGAAAATACTGCCCACTAGTGGATAACCTGCAAAATACATGTACTTCATCGTGTGTACTGTAGTCTCATCTCATCTCATTTTCCGTACCGCTTATTCCTCATTAGGGTCGCGGGGGTTGCTGGAGCCTATCTCAGCTGTCTTCGGGCACAAGGCGGGGGACACCCTGAATTGGTTGCCAGCCAATTGCAGGGCACACAAAGACATACAACAGTCACACTCACACTCACACCTAGGGACAATTTGGAGTGGTCAATCTGCCTGCCATGCATGTTTTTGGAGTGTGGGAGGAAACCGGAGGACCCGTATCAAAAGAAAATCAAGAAAAGTCCGCCAAGGTTAAACAAACACATGCACAGCATACAATGCATTTAATTGCAGACAAAGCATGCAACAAACAACGAACCAACACCGGTTGGTCGGGCCGGGTGTCCTTTTAAGTGTCACTGATTAAAACGACCAGCACCTGCAAGGCTGCAAACGTCGCTACCCACGCGGGTCCGGGGAGAGCATGCAAATTCCACACAGGGAGGCCGGACCGGGATGCGAACCGGTGACCTCTGCACTGTGCTCTAATTGTTCCAGACATTTTTGGCTTGGCTCTTTGTATCAAAATGCGTCTTTAAATCATAGAAACCGGAGGCAGCTACTTTCACGTCTTTTTTTGCAAGCAACACAATAAGAATATTCCACACCTTTCTTCGAAGTGTGTATCAATCCCTCGTATCGTCCTGACTTTCGCTTTGTTCACGTGTGATCGGTATGATGCAATGGGAAATCCCCAGGCGGCAGACGCATGCGCTCAGTAGCATCAAACCGCTCCCTTCATTTGCAATGAAAAAAAAAACATACCGAGATAGAGGGTACTGTGGCGAACTCGTTTGACTTGATTGATTTGCCGTTTCGTGATAGTCGGTGCATACCGGATGGTACCCTTAATGGACAAATTTGCGTTTTACCATACAGATTTTCTTGTACGTGATACACATCTTAAATTGCATGATAAATATACTTTGTACGGCAGATAACTAAAGATTGACTTAGTTGTTTATTTTCACATGTGATCAATGGGTCAGCACCCGAGACACAACTAAAACATGTTAAAATGTCAACTTCCCATTATGTTCTTTTTGTAAACAACAGGTGACAGGGCACTTCTATTCTCTCACAGGTTGATTGAGTTGTCTTTGAAGAGTTTAGCAGCAAACCGAACAGCTCGCCTGCAAGCTAATGCTCTTGTTTAGCACGTAACCCATTTCAGATTCAACAGAGCAAGCACATCTGAAAAAAAAACACAGAATTGTCCAGTCCCTCAAAAAATTGTAAAAAACAGGATCACATAAATTGTAAAAAACAGGATCACGCAGGCTTTTAATTTCCACCACATATATTTTTCAATCAACACATCCCTTGAAATGTTAATTACAGCTGGCATTCCATCTCGGGAACCCCTCCAAGCAAAGACAACATGAAAACCCCACCCTAAAACACTGGAGCCAAAATGTCGGCGTGTCTACCTCAAAACTGCCAGGCTGTTTGAAATGTTAAAAAGTTTGAGGTACAGTAGAAGACTGATCAGTCACATGTCACCGTTCTTCTGCAGAAACCAACAGCCGCCATTACCATTTCCGCAGCTGCTTTCTATTGCCTAGTATGCAGAGTCCTTCTAAACAGTTTATTTTTCTGCCCGTCCACTTTCGCCCCAAGGTTGTTTGCTTTTTCCTCTTTATAAACAACCGCAAGTTTTTTTCCTGGTGTAACTGCACTTTGTCTGATTTGTTATGCTGCCCCGTTATTCCATCGGCGGAGACGTGCCACTGGTCGCTCAGATGTGTAAAAGAGTAAGGAGGGCGGCTTCACGCATGGAGAAGAAAAAAAAGAAATCATTCAGTCATTCGTCCGGCGTATGAACTGGAAAAAAATCCACTTTGTGTCATTCACTGTCGTTCTGGGTGGCAGTTGTGAGGCCAGGCGGGGGTCACGCTCTGTATGCCCGTGCCTCCAGGGCACCCGCCAGTAGCAGGATGAGCTTGCGCATCCGCTGGGATGATGACCCCAGATATCTACCTCCCATGGGCTTTGGCTTGTACAGCTGCACCACATCGGAGCGGAACAAACCAACCAAGAAACCTAGCTACATCTATCTATCTATCTGTCACGTTTTGCGAGGTGGTGATGGCGGGTTCGGATCCCAAAAAGCAGGCAGGAGGGAGCAGGAGGTTGTTTGACAAATTGTATTAAAATAAAGGTCAGCAGTAACAAAATGTAAAACATCAAAATGATCTGAATGGAAAAAATACAAAGTAGCAAAAGAAAACCAAGTGTAAAAGTCCGCCAAGGTTAAACAATCACGTACACAATGCATGCAGCAAACAAGCAGCAAAGAAACAATGAATCGGCACCGGATGATCGTGCCAGGTGTCCTTTTAAGTGTTATTGATTATAACGACCAGCACCTGCGAGGCTGCCGGCAGGGCTGACGTCGCTACCCGCTGGTCGCCAATCTGACCGGGACAACCAGCACCTGTGCAGGTGCAGGCGGGGCCAACAGCGCCCCCCGTTGGTCGCCAACCAGATCATGACAGTACCCCCCCCTTCAAGGGGCTGCTTCCAGAAGTCCCAACAGTCTCCCAAAAGGTCCACTCGCCAGGGAACGGTCGGTGGGGAGGGCAACCGCTGCCTCTCCAGCACACGACGGGCGGCGGCCTGATAGGAACGGGACTCGGCCTGGGGTAGACGAAGACGCGGCACGGATCGTCGTGGGCGTGAATGCGATCCCTCTCGCACGTTCACGCGACGGCGCATGGCTCTGCGTGGACGTCGAACTGCCAGGCGCAGAATGGCACCCCGTACGGCCGTATGGGACCAGGTCTCGGCCGGACGCCGACGTGGGCGTGAACTGCCCGGCTCCGGGTGAACGAGACCAATCCAGAGCCGCTCCGGGATCCAGCGGTGAGTGGGGTCTCGGACCGACATTGACGCGGACGTTGCACGGCTCGTCGTGGATGAGACTCAATTCGTCATGCACGACGACAGCGTGGCTGGACGTGGGCGTGCAATGCCAGTCACCCAGGGTCACCCTGGACGGCCACCTGGAAGGAGGTCTCGGCCGGACGTTTACGTGGACGTTGCGGCTCGTCGAGTGACGCGATTCAAACGCGACGAGGCTTGCGCTAACGTGGACGTATCATTGCCAGGCACAGGGTGGAAATGAGACGGGTCCGATGTACCTGCGGGATCCGATAGTTGGCCGATTCATTCTGTCACGGTTTTGCGAGGTGGTGATGGCGGGTTCGGATCCCAAAAAGCAGGCAGGAGGGAGCAGGAGGTTGTTTGACTAATTGTATTAAAATAAAGGTCAGCAGTAAC